>NW_011494897.1:4346965-4347897 GCF_000754665.1 Bison bison bison
GCAAAGAGTCGGACACGACTAAAGCTACTTAGTACAAAATGCTACATAAAGAAAATATTTCAGAAACAATGAGCTATGTTTAAAAAATTAGTCTTTCTCTGAGAGACCATGTGTTTTCAATAGCTTTACTTTTTTTATTTTTATAATCATCTATTTGCAACTAATTAATTTGCCAGTGGTGTTTATAAGGAAATTTAGAAAGCAATGTGCTATTTTGTCATTATTTTTAAACATAATTATTTGAATTTATTTTTTTAAATGCCACTACACATATCACACAAGATTAAAATCCTCACATATTTCACTCACTGCATCAGTTAAATGAATTGCCTCTAAGTAAAATGAATTCATCATTTTGCCTGTTCTGGATAGAGTTCTGAGAAGGTCTACTTCAATTAGGGAGCCAGGGGGCAGGGTCATAGGCCTCATAAAGAGACAAGAAATTCAGTCTTTAGATTTTACTGACTTACAAGGAAGAAAAAGTTTTACTCAAGACAGATCTCCATCTTAATTTTTTCAGTCATTACAATTCTCTCCCCATCCCCACACAAGGAAGAAAAAGTTTTACTCAAGACAGATCTCCATCTTAATTTTTTCAGTCATTACAATTCTCTCCCCATCCCCACACAAGGAAGAAAAAGTTTTACTCAAGACAGATCTCCATCTTAATTTTTTCAGTCATTACAATTCTCTCCCCATCCCCACACAAGGAAGAAAAAGTTTTACTCAAGACAGATCTCCATCTTAATTTTTTCAGTCATTACAATTCTCTCCCCATCCCCACACAAGGAAGAAAAAGTTTTACTCAAGACAGATCTCCATCTTAATTTTTTCAGTCATTACAATTCTCTCCCCATCCCCACACAAGGAAGAAAAAGTTTTACTCAAGACAGATCTCCATCTTAATTTTTTCAGTCATTACAATTCTCTCC
>NW_011494897.1:4347997-4349642 GCF_000754665.1 Bison bison bison
AACTACCATGAGAATGCAGTACAATAGCTTGCTCCTTGGAAGAAAAGTTATGACAAATCTAGACAGCATACTAAAAAGCAGAGACATTACTTTGCTGACAAAGGTCCATATAGTCAGAGCTATGGTTTTTTCAGTAGTCCTGTACAGATGTGAGGGTTGGACCATAAAGAAGACTGGGCGCTAAAGAACTGATGCTTTCAAACCGTGGTGCTGGAGAAGACTCTTGAGAGTCCCTTGGACTGCAAGGAGATCAAACCAGTCAAACCTAAAGGAAATCAACCCTGAATATTCATTGGAAGAACTAATGCTAAAGCTCCAATACTTTGGCCACCTGATGAGAAGAGCTGACTCATTGGAAAAGACTGATGCTGGGAAAGAATGATGGCAAGAGAAGGGGATGACAGAGGATAAGATGGTTGAATGGCATTATTGACTCAACAGGCATGAGTTTGAGCAAACTTCAAGAGACAGTGAAGGACAGGGAAGCCTGGCATGCTGCAGTCCATGGAGTGCAAGTCCAAAGTGTCGGACATGACTGAGTAACTGAACAACAAGGCGCTCATGTACGTGGCCAAAAAGAAACAATTTGGTCTTTGAACACATACAGAAAACTTTCACCTACACAAGTTCAAAGTCACAAAACTTCAGAAATGTTTGTTAGAGCTGCACACATATACACATGGTAGTAAAATTATAATGGAATGATGAAAATACAAATCTCAGGACAGACATGGAGCAATTTCTAAGACCTGTCGTGTCTTCATACACTGGGAATTCCATAACAGGAAAACTAAAGACCTTGTGCTATTGTTACTACATCTGAAAGAAAGGAAAAAAAAAAGAAGCAGAAACTTTGAAAAAGATCAACACAATTGAAGAACAGCAAAAGACAGCCAATTTACAGAAAAGAAAATACAAGCAATTTTCACTTTAGAAGCCCTTGACCTGGGTTCTAGGTATATTTTCACTTTGACACCTATATGTAACAAACCCATCTTGTAAATGCCAATGTACATTTCAGGAAAAATTATATTGAAACAAACACTTCCTTAGATCTAGTTTCAGAAAACATTCCTTTAGTCAAAAAGCTGAAGGGAGGCATTGATGAATGGTTTCCAATGTTAAATTTTACTGTGAAATGTCATCACTTTTCCAAAAAATGTAAGCACATTATATTTTGTTCTGAACAGTGAAGTGGTTAATGTTACTTCCACAAAATATGTTAATTTTCTGCTCCTTTAAGGCAATGTGAAAGAGGAAGTATTACCTTTATCTACAAAGCTATTTATAGAATTGTACAACATACATAGAAAAACACGTAAAAGATTGAAGTAACCAACAAATGGCATCGAAGTGTCTTTAATAAAGTGCATTTAGAAAACTGTTTTTTTTAAAGGCACAAGAAGATACTTAAGATGACTCAGGAAATTAGTTTTTATGATTTATCATTGTACTATTAAAATTACAGAAACAACCAAAATAAGCAATAGATATAGTATAGTCAGTCAGTTAGTTCAGTTCAGTCGCTCAGTCGTGTCTGACTCTTCGTGACCCCATGACTTGGAGCACGCCAGGCCTCCCTGTCCATCACCAGCTCCCGGAGTTCACTCAAACTCACGTCCATCGAGTTGGTGATGCCATCCAG
>NW_011494897.1:4349742-4350116 GCF_000754665.1 Bison bison bison
CTAGATGGACCTTTGTTGGCAAAGTAATATCTCTGCTTTTCAATATGCTATCTAGGTTGGTCATAACTTTCCTTCCAAGGAGTAAACATCTTTTAATTTCATGGCTGCACATCTGCAGTGATTTTGGAGCCCCAAAACATAAAGCCTGACACTGTTTCCACTGTTTCCCCAGCTATTTCCCATGAAGTGATGGGATCAGATGCCATGATCTTCATTTTCTGAATGTTGAGTTTTAAAGTCAACTTTTTCACTCTCCTCTTTCACTTTCATCAAGAGGCTTTTGAGTTCCTCTTCACTTTCTGCCATAAGGGTGGTGTCATCTGCATATCTGGGGTTATTGATATTTCTCCCAGCAATCTTGATTCCAGCTTGTC
>NW_011494897.1:4350216-4353378 GCF_000754665.1 Bison bison bison
AAGTTCACAGTTCATGTATTGTTGAAGCCTGGCTTGGAGAATTTTGAGCATTACTTTACTAGTGTGTGAGATAAGTGCAATTGTGCGGTAGTTTAAGCATTCTTTGGCATTGCCTTTCTTTGGGATTGGGATGAAAACTGACCTTTTCCAGTCCTGTGGCCACTGCTGAGTTTTCCAAATTTGCTGGCATATTGAGTGCAGCACTTTCACGGCATCATCTTTCAGGATTTGAAATAGCTCAACTGGAATTCCATCACCTCCACTACCTTTGTTCATAATGATGCTTTCTAAGGCCCACTTGACTTCACATTCCAGGATGTCTCGCTCTAGGTGAGTGATCACACCAAGTGATTATCTTGGTCGTGATACATCCATAAAATGGAACACTATTTTGTCCTTGAGCTTTCCAAGTGGCTCAGTGGTAAAGAATCTACCTGCCAATGTAGGAGATGCAAGAGATATGGGTTTGATCCCTGGATCAAGAAGATCCCCTGGAGTAAGAAATGGCAACCCACTGCAGTATTTTTGCTTGGAAAATTCCATAGAGAGGGGAGCCCGGCAGACTATAGTCCATGGGGTTGCAAAGAGTTGGAAGTGACTGAGCACACACACATTTTGTCCTGATAAAAATTAAGTGGCTCAGTATGTCTTCACATAGACACAACATGTAATGTGAAAACAAAGGAAGATACAGCATAGTGTAATATGATCCCATACTTATAGAAAACAATTTAAACTATATTAATATGCAAATGTATACACAGAAAAAGTCTTACTTTGAACAAAGTTATTAAAAGTGATTGCCTTTAGGGACTAAAATGTGAAAGGAGAAATTTATTAATTTCTGAATTTAGCAAGTCATTTTATAAGAGTTGTATAATATTTTCAAATTTTAAAAAGTTTAATCTGTATTGAAATAAACATAATCCTTTAGAAAAATATAAATGCATTTCAATGTTAAGGAAAGTATTAGACATATCTAGGCATTAAAACCTAAGGAACTTGCCTATTTAATATAACATGAACCACAGCCTAACTTAGTTAAAATGTTAGGATATTTGCCAGCTCTTTAGTTTTGTACAAAGACCTTAGCTTAAACTGTGCCACTTACTGGCTGGGTTTACCTTAAGCAAGCTTTTTAATCCAAAATTCAGTTTCTTCTGTAAAATTTCAATAATATCAATCATGAGTATGTTTGCAGGCATATCATAAAGAACTTGAAAGACTGATAAATAATGTGTTTTCAATAAGCAATAATGATAATTATTACATTATTACATAATGGTGGCCATCTATGTAGATTGCAATAAGAAAAAAATATACCAGTCTTGTCATTATCTTATTAATCAAAAAATATTTACGATATGTAAATTATGTGTTGTTAGTATGGTATTTATTATTGAATAAATTTGATGTGTAACATTTTGCTAAGTTTAAGGTATAAAGCTTATTACATAGACACATTTACATATTGTAGTATGATTGATGATATAGCAGTATTTATCACATTACATGATTATAGACATTATAGACAATATTACTGTCTATATTTATTATATGCTTTGGATCTGGATGGCTTACTCACTACTCACTTCGAGTTTGTACCCGTAAACACCATCATTCTTAGCCATTGCCTTTTTCTGGTAACCACCATTTTCACCTCTTTTTTATATGTCTAATTTTTTTAGATTCCATATATAAGTGATCTAATACGGTACTTGTCCCTCCGTCTGACTTATTTCAAGTAGCATAATGTGCTCAAGGTCCATCCATGTTGTCACAAATGGGAAGATACCTTTCTTAATACTGAACAATATCCCACTGTGTATAATACCATATCCTTTTTACCCATTCATTCATTTATGGGTATTTGAACTGTTTCCCTATTTTGGCTATTATGAATAGTGCTGCATTAAGTGTGGAGTTCATATATACTGTCAAAAATCCTGTAGTCATTTCTTTTAGCTTATACCCAGAAGTGGAATAGCTGGATTATATGGTAGATCTATTTTTAATTTTTTGAGGAAACTTTACATTGTTTGCCACACTGGTTGGGCCAATTTACATTCCCACCAACAACATGTAAGGGTTCTCTTCTCACCACAGACTTGATAGCATCTGTTGTCTCTTGCCTTCTTGATGATAGCCATTTTAACAGATGGGAGATGAGGATATCTCACGGTGGTTTTTATTTGCATTTGCCTTATGATTAGCGATGTTAAACATCTTTTCATGTGTCTGTTGGCCACTTCGATGTCTTCTTTAGACAAACGACTGTTCAGTTCTTCTGCCCATTTTTTAATTGGACTGTTTGCTTTTCTGTTATAAGCCCCTGTTGAATACATGATTTGCAAAATTTGTCTCCCATTCTGTACATTCTTTTTAATTGTTTATGATACTGTACAGAAGTTTTTGAATTTGATATAGTTGCATTTGTGGATTTTTTTCTTTGTTGTTTATGATTTTGGCATCATGCTCAAAAAATTATTGCCAAGACCAGTATCAATGAGCTTTATCTCTAAGTTTTCTTCTAGTTTTACAGTATCAGATCTTGTATTTAACTTTTTAATCCATCTTGAGTTAACGTTTGTGAGTGTTGTGAGATAGGGGTCTAATTTCACTGCTCTTCATGTGTTTCTCCAGTTTTCCCACCATCATTTATTGAAAAGACTTCGCTTTCCCACTGAGTATTCCTGGCTCACTTTTCAAATATTAGATGACCATATATGATGGGATTTAATTTTAGGGTTTCTATTCTATCCTATCGGAGAAGATGATGGCACCCCACTCCAGTACTCTTGCCTGGAAAATCCCATGGATGGAAGAGCCTGGTAAGCTGCAGTCCATGGGGTCGTGAAGAGTCGGACACGACTGAGTGCCTTCCCTTTCACTTTTCACTTTCATGCATTGGAGAAGGAAATGGCAACCCACTCCATGGTTCTTGCCTGGAGAGTCCCAGGGATGGGGGAGCCTGGTGGGCTGCTGTCTATGGGGTCGCACAGAGTCAGACACGACTGAATCGACTTAGCAGCAGCAGCAGCAGCATTCTGTCCTATTAGTCAATGTGTCTATTTTTGTGTCAGATCAACACCGCTTTTCTTACTATGACTTTCTATTATACTATGAAATCCAGAAGTGTGATACCTCCAGCTTTGGTTTTTT
>NW_011494897.1:4353478-4356353 GCF_000754665.1 Bison bison bison
TTTCTTTCTCAGGATTGCTTTGGCTACTCAGAGTCTTTGTGGTTCCTCATAAATTTTAGGATTGTTTCTTCTATTTCTGTAAAGAATACCTTTGGTGTTTGGGTGGGGATAGCACTGACTCTGTAGATGGTTTGGCAGTTATATGGGTATTTTAACATATTACTTATTCTAATCTAAGAATACAGGATGCCTTTCTATTTGTTTGTGTTCTTCATTTTCTTCTAGCAGATTTTTGTAGTTTTCATTGTGCGTATCTTTTACTTCCTTGATTAAACTTATCCTATGGGTTTTGATTTTACTGTGAATGAGATTCTATAATTTATTGTTTTTTCGGCTGTTTCATCATTAGTGTAAAGGAATTCAATTGATTTCTGTCTAAATTCAAATCCTACAACTTTACTGAAATTGTTGATTAAGTCAGCAGTTCTTAAGGAATTCTTTGGGATTTTCTATATATAGCATCAGTTGTTGTTCAGTCATTCAGTCATATCCAACTCTTTGCAGTCTGATGGGCTGCAGCACACCAGGCTTCCCTGTCCATTACCAACTCCTGGAGCTTGCTCAAACTCAAGTCCATTGAGTCAGTGATACCATCCAACCATCTTCTCCTCTGTTACCCCCTTCTCCTCCTGCCTTCAACTTTCTCAGCATCAGGGTCTTTTCCAATGAATCAGTTCTTCGCATCAGGTGGCCAAAGTATTGGAGTTTCAGCTTCAGCATCAGTCCTTCCAATGAATGCTGCTGCTGCTAAGTCACTTCAGTCATGTCTGACTCTGTGCGACCCCATAGACAGCAGCCACAGGCTCTGCCGTCCCTGGGATTCTTCAGGCAAGAACACTGGAGTGGGTTGCCATTTCCTTCTCCAATGCATGAAAGTGAAATGAATATTCAGGACTGCTTTCCTTTAAGATTGAATGGTTTGATCTCCTTGCAGTCCAAGAGACTCTCAAGAGTCTTCTCTAATGCCACAGTTCAGGAGCATCAGTTCTTTAATGCTCAGCCTTCTTTATGGTTCAACTGTCACATGCATACATGACTACTGGAGAAATCTTACCTTTGACTATACAGATTTGTTGGCAAATAAATGTCTCCACTTTTTCATATGCCATCTAGGTTTGTCATAGCTTTTCTTCCAAGGAGCAAACATCTTTTAACTTCATGGCTGAAGTCACCATCTGCAGTGATTTTGTAACCCCCCAAAATAAAGTCTCTCACTGTTTCCATTGTTTCCCCATCTGCCATGAAGTGATGGCACAGGATGCCATGATCTTAGTTTTTTGAATGTTGACTTTGAAGCCAGCTTCTTCACTCTCCTTTTTCACCTTCATCAAGAGGCTGTTTAGTTCCTCTTCACTTTCTGCCATAAGGGTGGTGTAATCTGCATATCTGAGGTTATTGATATCTCTCCTGGCAATCTTTTTAATTAATTATTTTAATTGGAGGCCAATAAGAAGCTGAAGTTGAACGGTTCTATGAAGACCTACAAGACCTTTTAGAACTAACACCCAAAAAAGATGTCCTTTTCATTATAGGGGACTGGAATGCAAAAGTAGGAAGTCAAGAAACACCTGGAGTAACAGGCAAATTTGGCCTTGGAATACGGAATGAAGCAGGGCAAAGACTAATAGAGTTTTGCCAAGAAAATGCACTGGTCATAACAAACACCCTCTTCCAACAACACAAGAGAAGACTCTACACATGGACATCACCAGATGGTCAACCCGAAATCAGATTCTTACATTCTTTGCAGCCAAAGATGGAGAAGCTCTATACAGTCAGCAAAAACAAGACCAGGAGCTGACTGTGGCTCAGACCATGAACTCCTTATTGCCAAATTCAGACTGAAATTGAAGAAAGTAGGGAAAACCACTAGACCATTCAGGGATGACCTAAATCAAATCCCTTATGACTATACAGTGGAAGTGAGAAATAGATTTAAGGGCCCAGATCTGATAGATAGAGTGCCTGATGAACTATGGAATGAGGTTCGTGACATTGTACAAGAGACAGGGATCAAGACCATCCCCATGGAAAAGAAATGCAAAAAAGCAAAATGGCTGTCTGGGGAGGCCTTACAAATAGCTGTGAAAAGAAGAGAAGCGAAAAGCAAAGGAGAAAAGGAAAGATATAAACATCTGAATGCAGAGTTCCAAAGAATAGCAAGAAGAGATAAGAAAGCCTTCTTCACTATCAATGTAAATAAAGAGAGGAAAACAACAGAATGGGAAAGACTAGGGATCTCTTCAAGAAAATCAGAGATACCAAGGGAACACTTCATGCAAAGATGGGCTCAATAAAGGACAGAAATGATATGGACTTAACAGAAGCAGAAGATATTAAGAAGAGATGGCAAGAATATACAGAAGAACTGTACAAAAAAGATCTTTACAACCCAGATAATCACGATGGTGTGATCACTCACCGAGAGCCAGATATCCTGGAATGTGAAGTCAAGTGGGCCTTAGAAAGCATCACTACGAACAAAGCTAGTGGAGGTGATGGAATTCCAGTTGAGCTATTCCAAATCCTGAAAGATGATGCCGTGAAAGTGCTGCACTCAATATGCCAGCAAATTTGGAAAACTCAGCAGTGGCCACAGGACTGGAAAAGGTCAGTTTTCATTCCAATCCCAAAGAAAGGCAATGCCAAAGAATGCTCAAACTACCACACAATTGCAGTCATCTCACATGCTAGTAAAGTAATGCTCAAAATTCTCCAAGCTAGGCTTCAGCAATATGTGAACCATGAACTTCCTGAAGTTCAAGCTGGTTTTAGAAAACGCAGAGGAATCAGAGATAAAATTGCCAACATCTGCTGGATCATGGAAAAAGCAAGAGAGTTCCAGAAAAACATCTATTTCTGCTTTATTGACTAT
>NW_011494897.1:4356453-4362579 GCF_000754665.1 Bison bison bison
AACCAGTACTTTGGCCACCTCATGCAAAGAGTTGACTCATTGGAAAAGACTGTGATGCTGGGAGGGATTGGGGGCAAGAGGAGAAGGGGACGACAGAGGATAGATGGTTGGATGGCATCACTGACTCGATGGACGTGAGTCTGAGTGAACTCCGGGAGTTGGTGATGGACAGGGAGGCCTGGCGTGCTGCGATTCATGGGGTCGCAAAGAGTCCAACACGATGAGCAACTGATCTGATCTGATCTGAATTACTTTACAACATTGTAGTGGTTTTTTTTCGCCATTCATCCACATGAATCAGCCATGGGTGTACATGTGTCCCCCATCCTGAATCCCTCTCCTACCTCCCTCCTCATCCCATCCCTCAGGGACATCCCAGTGCACTGGCCCTGAGCATCCTGTCTCATGCATCAAAGCTGGACTGGCGATCTGTTTCACATATGGTAATATACATGTTTCAATGGTATTTTCTCAAATCGTCCCACCCTCACCTCCTCCCACAGAGTCCAAAAGTCTGCTCTTTACATCTGTGTCTCTTTTGTTGTCTCACATATAGGGTCATCGTTACCATCTTTCTAAATTCCATATATATGCATTAATATACTTTAGTGGTGTTTTTCTTTCTGACTTACTTCACTCTGTATAATAGGCTCCAGTTTCATTCACCTCATTAGAACTGATTCAAATGCATTCTTTTTATTTTTTTTAATTTATTTAATTGGAGGCTAATTACTTTACAATATTGTAGTGGATTTTGCCATACACTGACATGAATTAGCCATAGGTATACATGTGTTCCCTATACTGAACCGCTCTCCCACCTCCCTCCCCATCCCATCCCTCAAGGTCATCCCAGTGCACCAGCCCTGAGCACCCTGTCTCATGCATCAAACCTGGACTGGTGACCTATTTCACATATGATAATATACATGTTTCAATGCTATTCTCTCAAATCATCCCACCCTCTCCCTCTCACACAGAGTCTAAAAGTCTGTTCTTTACATCTCTGTCTCTTTTGCTATCTTGCATATAGGGTCATCATTACCATCTTTTTTAAATTCCATATATATGCATTAATATACTGTATTGGTGTTTTTCTTTCTCACTTACTTTAGTCTGTATAATAGGCTCCAGTTTCATCCACCTCATTAGAACTGATTCAAATGCAGTCTTTTTAAAAGCTAAGTAATATTCCATTGTGCATATGTACCATGGCTTTCTTATCCATTCATCTGCTGATGGGCATCTAGGTTGCTTCCATATCCTGGCTATTATAAACAGTGCTGCAGTGAACACTGGGGTACACACGTCTCTTTCAATTCTGGTTTCCTTGGTGTATATGCCCAGGAGTGGGACTGCTGGGTCATATGGCAGTTCTATTTACAGTTTTTTAAGGAATCTCTATACTGTTCTCCATAGTGGCTGTACTAGTTTGCATTCCCACCAACAGTGTAAGAGGGTTCCCTTTTCTCTGCACCCTCTCCAGCATTTATTGTTTGTAGACCTTTGGATCGCAGCCATTCCAACTGGCATGAGATGGAACCTCATTGTGGTTTTTATTTCAAATGCATTCTTTGTAATGGCCGAGTAATATTCCATCATGTATATGTACCACAGCTTTCTTATCCATTCATCTGCCGATGGACATCTAGGTTGCTTCTATGTCCTAGCTATTGTAAACAGTGCTGCAATGAACATTGGGATACATGTATCTCTATCAATTCTAGTTTCCTCAGTGTGTATGCCCAGCAGTGGGATTGCTGTCTCCCAGCAATCTTGATTCCAGCTTGTGCTTCATCCAGCCCAGCATTTTGCATCATGTACTCTGCATATAAGTTAAATAAGCAGGGTGACAATATACAGCCTTGACATACTCCCTTCCTAATCTGGAACCAGTCGGTTGTTCCGTGTCTGGTTCTAACTATTGCTTTTTAACCTGCAAGCAGATTTCATAGGAGGCAGGTAAGGTGACCTGGTAGCCCCATCTCTTTAAGAATTTTTCACAGTTTGTTGTGATCCACACAAAGACTTTAGCATAGTTAATGAAGCACAAGTAGATGTTTTTCTGGAATTCTCTTGCCTTTCCTATGATCCAGTTGATGTTGGCAGTTTGATATCTGGTTTGTCTCCCTTTTCTAAATTCAGCTTGAACATCTAGAAGTTCAAAGTTCATGTACTGTTGTAACTTAGCTGGAGAATTTTCAGCATTACTTTGTTAGCCTGTGAAATGAGTGCAGTTTTGTGGAAGTTTGAGCATTCTTTCAGAGAAGGCAATGGCACCCCACTCCAGTACTCTTGCCTGGAAAATCCCATGGATAGAGGAGCCTGGTGGGCTGCAGTCCATGGGGTCGCTAAGAGTTGGACACGACTGAGCAACTTCATTTTCACTTTTCACTTTAATGCATTGGAGAAGGAAATGGCAACCCACTCCAGTGTTCTTGCCTGGAGAATCCCAGGCACAGTGGAGCCTGGTGGGCTGCTATCTATGGGGTCGCACAGAGTTGGACACGACTGAAGAGACTTAGCAGCAGCAACAGCAGAGCATTCTTTGGCATTGCCTTTCTTTGGGCTTGGAATGAAAACTGATTTTTCCAGTCCTGTGGCCACTGCGGAGTTTTCCAAGTTTCCTGGCATATTGAATGCAGCATATTCACAGCATCATCTTTTAGGATTTGGAATAGCTCAGCTGGAATTCCATCACCTCCACTAGCTTTGTTCATAGTGATGCTTCCTAGGGCCCACTTGACTTCCAGGATGTCTGGTTCTACGTGAGTGATCAAACCATCACGGTTATCTGGGTCAGTAAGATCATTTTGTATAGTTCTTCTGTCTATTCTTGTCACCTCTTAATATCGTCTACTTCTATCATCCATGCCATTTCTATCATCAGCAAATAATGAGTTTTACTCCTTCCTTTCCAATTTGGATGTCTTTCTTTGTCTTGCCTAATTACTCTAGCTAGAACTTCCAGTACTGTACTGAGTAGGAGTGGTAAGATCATTTCCTTGATCTCGATCTTAGAGGAAATATTTTCAATTTCTCTACATTAAGAATAATGTTAGCTGGGTTTGTCATGCATGGGCTATATTATTTTAAGGTATAGATTCTTTCTATACTCAGTCTGTTAAGGGTTTTTATCATCAAAAGATGTTGTATTCTGTCAAATGCTTTTTCTGAATCTATTGAGATGACCATATGTTTTTTGTCTTTCATTTTATTGATATGATGATATATTATATTTACTGATTTGCATATATCAAATAGTCCTTGCATCCCAGTGATATATCCCACTTGGTCATAGTGTCCAAAGTGTTCTTGAATTCAGTTAACTAACATTTTGTTGAGAATTTTTTTCACCTATGTTCATAAGGGATAGTGGTCTACAGTTTTCTTTTCTTGTTGCGTCCTTATCTAGTCTTGGTATCAAAATAATGCTTGCCGAATGAGTTTGGACATGTTCTTCAACATTTTGGAAAAATTTGAAAAGTATTGGTGTTCACATTTTCTTTAAATGTTAGGTAGAATTCTGAAGTGATCCCATCTGATCCTGGAGTTTTCTGTTAGAAGTTTTAAAATTACCAATTCAGTCTCTTTACTCATTATTGTCTGTTCAGATTTGCTTTTTTTTTTTTCCTAATTTAATCTTGGTAGGTTGTTTGCTTCTAGAAATGTATCCATTTCTTCTAGGTTGTATAATTTTTGGTGTAGATGCTCAATAGCAGTCTCTTTGGATTCTATGTATTTCTGTAGCATCAGTTGTGATATCTCTTCTTTCATTTCTAAATTTATTTGAGTCCCCTTTTTGTCTAGGTTTGTCAATTTTGCTTATCTTTTTTTGAAGAATCAGTTCTTAATTTTGTTGATCCTTTTTATTGCTTTTGTGGTCTCTAGTTCATTTATTTACATTCTGATCCTTATTTCCTTCTTTCTGCTGACTTTGAACTTCATTTGTTCTTTTTCTAGCTCCTTGAGGAGTAAAGTTTAGTTACTCAATTGAGATGGAATTTCTTAATATATACATTTATTGCTATAAACTTTCCTCTCAGAACTACTTTTGCTGAATCTCACAGTATTTGATATGTTATGTTTTAATTTTCATTTGTTTTGAGACAATTTTTTATTTCCCTTTTGATTTTTCTTTTGATCCAGTGGTTGTCTAGAGGTATGTTGTTCATATTTGCAGATCTTCTCACTTTTCTCTTGTTGATTTCTAGCTTCATACTATTGTAGTCAGAGGAGATAGATATGATTTCAATCTTTTAAATTTGCTAAGTTTTTTTGTGTGTGTGTGGCCTATTATATGATCTATCCTGAAGAATATTCCATGTGCTCTTCAGAAGAATGTGCATTCCACTGCTGTTGGATAGAATGTTCAATATATGTCCAATAAATTCATTCCTTATAAAGTGTTGTTCAATCCCAACATTGCCTTGATTTTCTCTTTGGACAATCTAGCCATTGCTAATAGTGGGGCTTTAAAATCTCTCACACTTTTAGTATTATTGCCTATTATATTGCCTTTCTGAATTTTCTTGTAGCCCACTGAATGCCTTTATAACACTTATTTTAGATTCTTATTAATTTGTACTATGCCATGCCTTTGGATTTGGCTGCTGGAAAATTGCCATTTAACTTTATAATATCATGCTGCCCTTACTATTTATGGTGGCTGATGAAAAGCATCTCTACTGTGTATCTGAGGTAGACTTTCTTATTTCGCATGCTAAGTCACTTCAGATGTGCCCAACTCTTGGCAACACAATTGACCACATAGGGTCCTCTGTCCATGGGAGTCTCCAGGCAAGAATGCTGGAGTGGGTTGTCATGCCCTTCTTTTTTATTTTGTCAAGGCTTTATTTACTTTAATTCTAACAGTTCACCAGGTTAATAATTAGGAGCCTTCCTTTTGTTTTCCCAAAGGTAGTGCTATATACACAAGTTTCTTGTTCTTACTGGCACTGACTTGCCCCTAAGGTTGGGCGCATACACAAAACAATACAGCAAAGGTACTGCAAAGCCTGGAGAGATGTGTGCTTATTACTTGGGACTTTAAGTGTGTCCACAGCTCAGTAGAAGGTCCCTTAATTGTGTGCGTGGCGGGGGTGGGAGGGTGTCCTAGAGGGGCATGGGCAGTCTTTTTGCTGCCCAGGAGAAAGACAACGACTTCCTTCATTTTCTGTGCTCTGCTTACCTCCCTTTCTTTTACCTCCCATGGCCACTGAGTGTCCTCAGAGAGAACCTGGTGCCTTTAGTTGCAACACAGACAGGACAGACCCCCTACTCACCACCATCATCCTCTACCTCTACCTCCTCTTCCAGAAAGGTTGCACCAGCTCACTGACAGATTGGGATCTGCCTTCTCTGCCATGACTCCTCTGCTGCCACCAGATCCAGTGCCACTTCCCTTGCTCTGCCACCTCCTCTGCAGTCCAATCCATCCACTCTCAGGTGCACAGATGGATGGATACCCCAGGTTTTCTAGTATGCTGTGCAGAGGTGCTCTCTTTTTTTAATTTCTTTTCTTCTTCTGGTAATGTATGTCTGATTAGTTTTAAATCAAAGTGGAGAGGAAAAGGAAGAACCTCTGCTGCCATGATGCTGCCATTACATTTAGCAAGCCATTTAAACCAAAGACATAATCTCTACTCTCAAACTAATAGAAGTGAAAAATAATTTAACAGTAAAGAAAACCCTGTGAAAAGTCAAATACCATACAGGAAAAGGGAAATATCATGTCAGAAGTAAAGATCTGGAAAATATAAAAGCATAAAAGGGTTTTGTTTTAAATAAAAAAATCAGTAGGGAAAAGATGGGAGTCAAAGGAAGCATTTGAGTAGGTTCTCAGAGGATGCACAGCAATCCTAATCTGTGTATCTAAGATATCTTAACGTCTGTGCTGTGATATTCCTCAGGTACTTTAAGTCAACAGATCTAAAATAACTCCTCTCATCCTTCCTCCATACACAGCCACCCTCTGTTCTTCTCTTTTCAGTTCAGTTCAGTTTAGTTGCTCAGTCATGTCCGACTATTTGCAACCCCATGAATCACAGCATGCTAGGCCTCCCTGTCCATCACCAACTCCCGGAGTTCACTCAAACTCATGTCCATCGAGTCGGTAATGCCACT
>NW_011494897.1:4362679-4427111 GCF_000754665.1 Bison bison bison
GTAATGCCATCTTGCCATCTCATCCTCTGTCATCCCCTTCTCCTCTTGCCCCCAATCCCTCCCAGCATCAGAGTCTTTTTCAACGAGTCAACTCTTCACATGAGGTGGCCAGAGTATTGGAGTTTCAGCTTTAGCATCAGTCCTTCCAATGAACATCCAGGACTGATCTCCTTTAGAATGGACTGGTTGGATCTCCTTGCAGTCCAAGGGACTCTCAAGAGTCTTCTCCAACACCACAGTTCAAAAGCATCAGTTCTTCAGCACTCAGCTTTCTTCACAGACAACTCTCACATCCATACACGACCACTGGAAAAACCATAGCCTTGACTAAACGAAACTTTGTTGGCAAAGTAATGTCTCTGCTTCTGAATATGCTATCTAGGTTGGTCATAACTTTCCTTCCAAGGAGTAAGCATCTTTTAATTTCATGGCTGCAATCGCCATCTGCAGTGATTTTGGAGCCCCCAAAAATAAAGTCTGACACTGTTTCCACTGTTTCCCCATCTATTTCCCATGAAGGGATGGGACCACATGCCATGATCTTAGTTTTCTGAATGTTGAGCTTTACGCCAACTTTTTCTGCAAGCCATTTCTCATGAATGACAATATTATTCAATCAGTCAGAAACGGCAAGACCAATTCTCTGCATTAGTTTGTGTCTTCACCTTTTAAAGATTAGCTTCTTGAAAAACCATTGTTTCCTAGGCACTAGTTTTCTACTCTGTTCCATCCTTCCAGCCACTGTTTGAATGGTCTTTCTAAAACCTGATCTAATCAAATCAAAGTCAATTTTTTCATAAAACCCTTTTGTGGCAATCCCACAAAACACCCCTAAATCTTCTGAATGACGTCTAAGGTTCTTAGGATGTCATAGTTCATCCACCCGGCCTCAGACTTCATCTCCCATGTCTTCTTTTACCACTTCAATCCTATGACAGAGCCATTCTATTCCTATAGTTCCCAGAATAGGCCATGTGCTCTCTTGCCTTCAAGCTATCACAAAACTATACCCTGTTCTTGAAATGACTTTTGCAACTACAACTTCCAAAGGGATGTATCTTTATAGTACTCTGAAAATTCTTCTGTATACTAATCACAATATTTATCTTCTTGAGAGAAAGGCTCACCTTTTATTTTATCTGTATCCCAACATATACTAAAGTATCTGATTCATAGGAGAAGCTAAACTAATGTCTGTGGAAGGACAGAGAAAGGAAAAAAAGAAGGAAGGAAGGAAGATAAGATAAGTAATAGCTGAAGTCAAGGCAGAAGGCAAAGTTCTTAACTAGTTTTCAGAGTTCTGTGTACAATACAAAGGGATATTAGATTCCCTGAATATTATCACTGAGGCCTTGGCATCACATATCTCCAAAATGTAATGGTCTTTGGTTCAAAAAAATTTATAGTGAAAGATGTCAAACAACAGGAAAAAACATAAGGCCCAAATAAAAGACATAAGTATTTTACAGTTCCCTAGAAGTTACTGGAAGAGCATCAAGAAGGGAGATCATGATTAAACAGTGTCAAATGCCATCAATCAGTCATGAAAACAAGGCCACTATTTCATGGGGTTTAAGGGTTAGAAGGAATCTTTCATTTTTCTTTTAACATTTTTATCCTAGTCAATATTCTATTCTAGTACAGGAAATAAAAATGTCATTTAGGGCAAAAATAGAGAAGATAAAGTAACACAATGTCTAGTAGAGCAGGCAATTCAAAGAAGACAGAGGGTAAAGAAGATAAGGAAAGAAACATTTATTCAAAAAGGCTGATATAAAGTCAAATTCATGATAATAGATAAAATGGTTTTTCATGGTTATTTAACCCTTTTTACCATTAAAATTTTTTATTGGAAAATAACTGCTTTACATTGTGCTCGTTTCTGCTATATGACAACATGAATCAGCTATATGTATACATATATCCCCACCCTCTAGAGTTCCCCTCCCAGCGCACCCCCCAATCGCACCCTTCTAAGTCATCACAAAGCATCGAGCTGAGCTCCCTATGCTATATAGTGGCTATTCACTAGCAATTTACTTTATAGATGGTAGTGTATATACATCAATACTACTCTCTCAATTCACCCTACCCTCTCCTTCCCCTGTTTCCATGTCCACAGGTCTGTTCTCTACATCTCTGTCTCTATTCCTGCTCTGCAAATAGGTTATCAGTACCATTTTTCTAGATTCTGAGCCTTTAATATTTCAAATGCCTATAGTAAATCTGGTTGACCCTTGATAATGAGGCTGTTCAGGGCACCAACACCCCACTCAGTCAAAAATCCTATGCATAATCTTACATCAGCCCAAATACCTGCAGTTCAGTTCAGTCACTCAGTCGTGTCCACCTCTGTGACCCCATGGACTGCAGCATGCCAAGCTTCCCTGTCCATCACCAACTTCCGGAGCTTACTCAAACTCATGTCCACTGAGTCGGTGATGCCATCCAACCATCTCATCCTCTGTCATCCCCTTCTCCCCCCACCTTCAATCATTCCCAGCATTCAAACAATTGGGGATTGTGCATTATTGTAGAACGCATCTGTTGAAAAAAATATCTGAATATAAGTGGACCTGGGTAGTTCAAACCCATTTAGTTCAAAGGTAAACTGTACTCTATTAATGAAATTAATGAAAACATTATTCTCTCCTTCACCAGCAATAAACAGCTGACATCCTTTACAAAGGAGAGAGAAAAAGTATACGGTATACAGATATGCCTAATACTTTTTTCAACTAATATATTAGTTTGAGCTTACCCCTTACATGTAATTATCACATAAGATAAGCAATCACATTATCTGTCTTGAGTTTATGCTTTTTAAACTCTCTCAGTAATAATGTTAACATATTACTTAGTCAAAAGGAAGATTAAATAATTTCTTTTTGGAGTTATTAAAAATCTCTGGGTTTTTAAAACAGCCATTTAATTAAAAGTATATATATATATACTAATAAGAACCATACATTAAATTAAATTAAAGGGAAATGCTTTGAAATAACTAGTAGTTAGCTTTGTGCTAAATTTTAAGTTATGGGCTGAAATTTGACTTCTACACACATTTTTCTGTTGCCATTTTTTAACTGCTTAAAAATGAAATTTACAGATACTTGGGTTACCACTGGGATGCTGCATACTCATACAATATGTCATGAACTGCTAGACATTTTATGTTTAAAATGAAAAATGTGGGTAACACTTTATTTTAATGGTATATTAATTAGTTCCAAATTACAATGAAAATCCTATAGCTGTGAATAAAATATGACATCTAAATGAATTTGAAATAAATTTATTATGATCAGTATTATCACAATGAATACTAAATGAATTAATAATGATGAAAGACCAAAAGCATTACCAGGAATCTAATAAAACACTGAGAAAAAGTGGGAAGTTTCCAGTCACTTCATCATCAACTAGAAATAAGTATTATAACCCTGTATAACACTATGTGCATATATATCATTAGTGGCCAGAAAATAACTGACAATAATTAAAAAATGAAAAAAATGTGTGATTAAATATTTTTCCTTAATATGCAAAAAATCTGCATTTTACACATCAAAATACTATGCTTAGTCTGACCTTAGCTGTTGAATAAATGCTAGACTAAAAACCCAATACCCTTTGCTTCTTATTGTCATTTAACTTGTAGCTATTTCAGACATTAGGAATAAAATTCCAGTATTAGCTGTCAACCTACTCCAGTATTCTTGCCTAGAAAACCCCACAGACAGAGGAGCCTCGTGGGCTACAGTCCATGGGTTCACAAAGAGTCTCACATGACTGAGCAGCAGGTAAGACATGGCATGGTTATAAGACATATTGATGTCCAAAATGATTATTTTTTCCATATCACTTCACTATTGGGTCTTAAGGATTTCAAACTCCTTAAATGCAGGAATTATGCTTATTTTCTACTTTGGATTCTGATTATTACCTATGTTTCTAATAAAAGGTCAGTTACTACTGGATGATGAGAAATAGGACATTTTAGATGGTACAAGTTCAATGAATCATAGGTTACAAACACACTGGCATTATTTATTTATTTATTTTTCTGGCTGCATGGCATACAGGATCTTAATTCCCCAACCAGGGATTGAGATTTTGCCCCCTGGCACCCCTCTCCCCCCGTAGTGAAAGCAGTGGAAACTCAGAGTCCTAACAACTGGATTGCCAGGCAGTGTGTTTAAGAGTTAGTCACTCAGTCATGTCTGACTCTTTGTGACCATTGACTGTAGCCCATCAGGCTCCTCTGTACATGGAATTCTCCAAACAAGAATATTGGAGAGGGTAACCATTCCCTTCTCCAGAGAATCTTCTTGACCCAGGGATTGAACCTAGGTCTCCCACATTGCAGGCAGATTTTTTTTTACTTTCATTAATAGTTTTCATTACAGCTCTTGTTACTATTATTACCTCACAGTCCAATGAATCAGGGGTTGCTAATACATAAGCAATTTTTTTCCAGCTGCATGGCATGCAGGATCTTAGTTCCCCAATCAGGGATCGAATTCATGGCCCTCTGTAGTGAAAGCAGTGGGAGTTCTAATAACTGGACTGTCAGGAGTGTGTAGCATTAGATCATCAAGTAGGAATTATCATAGCTTGTCATGTAAATTTATACATGTTAGCGTACTTTAAAAATTTTTTATATTTACTTTTCTTCCTCCTCCTTCTCACTTCACTAAAGAAATCAGCAGTGGGCAAGGAAAGCAAAGATCTTTGTGGGGTGGGGTGGGGGGAATAGGAGGACCCCATGGCTCAGCATGGAGTATCAGAGCCTATGTGGGGTACAATGGGCATCCACACAGAGGGTCAGCCTGGGGTACGATGTCCCATCTGAGTAAGGAGAGTGTTCCCATGGAGAAGAGGCGTGGCTTTAGGGTGTTGAGGAAGGGTGAAAACAGTGTACAGTTGGAAGGTCACCTGCACAGGGAATCAGAGACCAAGAGTGATGAAAAGGTATCTGAGTTAGCTGGGAACCGGCAGTTCAGCACAGACAGGAAACCCTCACACAGAATTAAAGGTGGTATCCCTAAAAGAGGAAGTAGTTACAGTGACAGGAGTTTGATTATACACAGAGGGATTATTCAAATAAGTGAATATGTTAAAAATAACGAGCCAGGTTTCTGTTAGAAAAGGGGCAAAAATACTAGAACAAACTCTGTAGTGCTGGATTTGAAACAGAATTGTTAACATAAACTCATGGATTTCAATAGCCACATGGATGGGTTAATGGATAGATCGATCAACACCTAGACTTCTAGATAAAGTATAGATGTAAACTCTGTGCCAATGCATGCATACACATATTTTCTAGCTCTGTCCACGTGACAAGGCCTGAGAACAGCAACGCCCAACGACACAGGCATCTACTAAAAGAAACAAGAGGTCCTTGAAAAAATGAGATAACCCCAGGGTTGCGACAGGAAAAGTAAAAGCTTAGCCTCGACGTTTTTTTGTGTGTCAGAAAGCAGGAGAATATTACCATGAGCAGGACACAAAAGGAAGTGGCTCCCATTAGACAAATCTGGGATAATGCTAGCATAAAAATAGGTAAGGGTAATGGGGTCTAACCCATGGATTAAAATAGGATCATGTGTCCATAATGATATAAATAAGAAAATAAGTAAATTGAAAGTTAGAAGAGGAACAGAATACATTCATAGCCTCAAATCAACTGCTTTTAAAAAATACCTATTACAAAAAAAAAAAAAGAATCTCACAGTGGAGAAGCCTAGCAGACAAAATCTTAAGGACATTATCCAAATGTCTCTCTATCAGTAACTGGATGAATCAAGATGATACAGTACCTGGTAGATGTACTAAGAAGACTCCAGCATCATTTCTGTGATATTTCTGCCATAGGTACATACCCTGAATCTACTGGAGGAAAAATTAGACAAACCTAAACTGAAGGAAATTCCACAAAATAACTGACCTGTGATCTTCACAGGTGGCAAAGTCATGAAAACTGAAGAAAATCTGAGAAAATATTCTATATTAAAGATAACTGAAGAGACAAAACAAGAATTTTTGCTATAAATAACACTATTGGGACAACTGGCAAAGCTTGAATGGAGTCTGAAGATTGGATGGTAGAAGTGTACGAACGTTAATTTCTTGATTTTGATGGTAGTACTGTGATTATATAGAAAATGTACTTATGCGGAAAAAGAATTTGGAAGGCAATGGGCTATCAGATTGCAACCTACCCCGATTTCAGTCAGTTCAGTTCAGTCACTCAGTCGTGTTCGACTCTTTGCGACCCCATGGACTCAGCATGCCAGGCTACCCTGTCCGTCGCTAACTCCTGGAGTTTACTCAAACTCATGTCCATTGAGTCGGTGATGCCATCCAGCCATCTCATACTCTGTCATCCCCTTCTCCTCCCGCCTTCAATCTTTCCAGCATCAGGGTCTTTTCAAATGAGTCAGTTCTTCACATCAGGTGGCCAAAATATTGGAGCTTCAGCTTCAGCATCAGTCCTTCCAATGAATATTCAGGACTTTGGGATGGACTGGTTGGATCTCCTTGCAGTCCAAGGGACTCTCAAGAGTCTTCTCCAACACCACAGTTCAAGAGCATCAATTCTGTGGCACTCAGCTTTCTTTATGGTCCAACTCTCACACCCATACGTGACTAGTGGAAAAACCATAGCTTTGACTAGACGGACCTTTGTTGGCAAAGTGATGTCTCTGCTTTTTAATATGCTATCTAGGTTGGTCATAACTTTTCTTCCAAGGAGCAAGCGTCTTTGAATTTCATGGCTGCAGTCACCATCTGCAGCAATTTTGGAGCCCCCAAAAATAAAGTCTCTCACTGTTTCCACTGTTTCCCCATCTATTTGCCATGAAGCGATGGGACCAGATGCCATGATCTTAGTTTTATGAATGTTGAGTTTTAAGCCACCCTTTTCATTCTCTTCTTTCACTTTCATTAAGAGGCTCTTTAATTCTTCTTGGCTTTCTGCCATATTTAGTTTTTGTAAGAAGTCTCTCTATACCGTATTGTAAGTTTAATGTAAGTTTGAGATTGTATACACACACACACATAAAAGAAAGGCATCTCAATAATGTTTTAAATTCTTCAAATACTTTTCATAGTTTAAAATATATTTTTAATATTTAAAGTATACTCAAGAATAAGGAAAATTATGATGTATAAGGAGAACCATCTTATAATGATAAAAATGTTAATTTATCAAGCAGATTTGATATTTTTAAAGGCATATACAACTAATAGTATAACTTTAAAATACATGAAGTAAAACCTGACAAAACTAAAAGGGGAAATAGACAAATTTAGTTTGGAAATTATAGTGGGGAATTGCAACATGTCTCTCTGAATAATTGATAAGACAGCTGTCAAAACATGAACATTTATCAGCCAACCTAATCTAATTGACATTTATAGAACACTCTACCCAGTAATACATATTTGGTATATCTTCAAATTCACTGATCTTTCATTTGAAACATTTTAGTCTGATATTAAGTCCATTTAGTTACTGCTGGTACCAAGACAAATTTCTGATTTTTTAAAAATTTGTTTTCTGACACTTTACCAAATTCATCTTATTTACAAGATGGTTTTTTAAAGGATTATTTTACATCTTCTCAGTTGTATAATTTCATGATCTGTAATCAACTTTTATTCCTTCCCTTTCAATACTTACTCATTTTTTTCTTTTATTACAGTATTGACTACTATTTCCAGGAAAAAAAGTTCCAAATAGTAGAATCAATATGCATTTTTCTCTTGCTTTTGAATGAAATCTATATTGTATTTCATCAATACACAAGATGTTGGCTATTGGTTTTAGAAACATATTCTTTATTACTAAGCACATTTCCTTTTATTTCTCATTTACAAACATTTTCAAACACTTAAGAACTTTATCTGAGTGACGGTTACACAGATATACACTAATGTAAAAGTTATTGAGCAAAACACTTATAGTTTACGTACTTCATTAAATGTATATATCAAAATGTTAAGAATCTTTATAAAGAAAGGACAAATACTCGGAAATAGATACTAAATTTATCAACTGCCTTTTTTATACCCACTGAGTAGATCATATATCCTTTGATCTACTTTGATCTTAGATCATATGATCCTTTGATCATATATCCTGAGTGGATCTTTTTATCCTTTGTCCTCCTGTTGTGACTGCCTATAATATTATGAATTTACTGGGTGTTAATTAATCTGTCAATTATTTAGTCTTCTTAGCTGACATGTCAATAGGTTTTATTGTCTCTTTCACAGATGAGAAAACTGATATCAAAAGTGTTTAAGTCAGGTAAGAGCGTAAATTTAAGAGCTTAAATATAAGTCTAAAGTGACACAGAATAGGATTTTAACTCTTCCTGCATGCTGGCATAAATCCTTCTTGCATACTTGGCAGAAGCCTTGCTAAATGTCACTGGTCATAACAGAGTATAACTGAACAGAAACAACCAGCAATTAATTAGAATCAGAGGAAGGAACTCACGTCTATCTGATTACGCTATTATCCATTTAGGTTACTAGGACCAAAATGATTGTCCAAAGAAAAGGACACCAAACCAAGTAATCAGCCTAAGAAGGCAGTCAGGAACCTTTGACTATGTTGCAGTTAGAAACAAATTAAGTTCATGGGAAGAGTGGATTCCAGAATCAGGCCAACTTAAAGAACATCATACTTCAGGTTGACACAAGGTAATGAAGTCCACTCTAATCACTGGTCTTGTACTGGAGAGTACTTGCCATATCAGGTGTTTTCCTTTCCTCAAGCTGACCTTAGAAAGGCAGGTTAGGCTTTATGTATTTGATGTACTTACTTCCATGCTGGGACTTGAATTAAAGTCCCCAGACTCCAAGCATGGCTTCCCTGATGGCTCAACAGTAAAGAATCTGCCTGCAATGCAGGAGACATGAGTTCAATTCCTGGGTTGGGAAGATCCCCTGGAGAAGAAAATGGCAACCTACTCTAGTGTTCTTGCCTGGGAAATTCCATGGACAGAGGAGCCTGGTGGGCTACAATCCATGGGGCCACAAAAGAGTTGGACACAACTGAGCGACTAAACAGCAAGCAATCCAAGTATAACTTTGGACTGAGATAGATCAGACTTCATTAGATCTTTGTTCTTACTGAACAAGTAATTTACACTTTAAAGATTTCATTTTCCTCCATTGTAAAGTAGGAAAAATAAAATCACGTCATATGATTATTGTGGAAATCAACATAATATTTGTGAAAGTATTTTACAGAGTTCTCAGCACATAGCATATATTCAATCCCATTTATTTCTCTTTTTACTCTCTCCTCTCTAGCCTCATGCATTCCCCATGCCCCATTTAAGAGGGTGAGAGACCTGGAAATTTGACAGTTGACCACCTGGTCACTATAGTGTCTCTACCAAACTTCCAGCCCTCTTCCTGAGCACCTGCTTTCTCTATATTCCCCTACACACACTTTTCCCTATCGCTAAATTAATTAAAAGATGTTTTGACATCTATTAGGTTAATTTCTGCTTATATATCCTTAGAAAACTATATACTGGAGTGGGTAGCCATTCCCTTCTCCATGGGATCTTCCTGACTCAGAGATCAACCCTGGGTCTCCTGCATTGCAGGCAGATTCTTTTACTGTCTGAGTCACTAGGGAAGCCCACATACAGTTCCAAACTATTTCAAATGTTATTTTTTTTATATAAGCAAATTCAACTGAAGTTTTCATAACAAGCAAAAGAGGTCACAAAGAGTTAAACTAATAAATGATGTAATTGGAGAAGGAAAGCAGAAGAAAAAAAAAGAAAACAAATAAAAATGCTTTATCCAATTTAAAAATAAGTCCAAGTTTTCTTTATAGACAGAGTCAGATCAAGTCACTCCTCTATCGAAAATCCCCAATGACCTCCTACCTTAATCAGGGTAGAATCCAGTATCTTTACTGTGGCTTAAAAGCCCCACATGATCTGACCTCCAACACTGCTTTGCAACACATATATGCAGGCTTCTGACAACAGGGGTATAGCAGTTAATGTTACAGCTCCTGAAGGCTGTAACATCTCTTAGATCTCTACCTAGTAGGCCTGCTCATTCACTTTTATTAGGACTCTGTTCAAATATCTCCTGATCAGAGGAGCCTCATCAGCCCACTCTATTTAAAACAGCATATTTAGTTCGATTCTTGCCTACCCTGCTTTATTCTTTGCTATTATAATCACCCTAAGATAAAATACTATACGTAAGTTTATTTATGTTCTGTTTACCTCATGACTTTTTTGTTCACTGCTATATCCTCAATACATGGAACAGTCCTTAGCACATAGTAGGTGCTCTGTCAATATTTAATTAATCAGTGAATAGTTAATCCATAAAGAGTACTGAGAATCTAAGTAGAGTGCATTAAGTCCTCATAAGAAATGTTCATGTTAAAAAATAAGTTTCTTCTGAATAATGTTAAAATCTAAAATAAAATAAAATATAGCTTATACATGAAAACTCATGACAGAGGACAAGAATTACAAAGTAGCTTAACATAGGGTGATGGCTTTATATCAATATGTGTGTATATGTATAGCTGAATCACTTCGCTGTACACTTGAAACTAACACAACATTGTAAATCAACGATACTCCAACGTAAAATGAAAAATTAAATTAAAAAAAAGAAACTAACTTAACCCATCACAAATTTCCTGGATTCTAATTATTTAAAACCTTAAAATGTTCTGCTTGCAAAGAGAAATACACAAAACAATATGATTAACTCGTATCCGATCAAGGCGGCTCAATATTGATGTTACAAGTTGTATGTTACTGCATTAAATTTGCTTAAAGAAATAATAAAAACAATTTTTAACAACTGCAAGTGGGATTCAAAGGTGTAACATTTTGCACATCCAAAAAAACAAAAAAAAGAGAGAGCCAATAATGAAGAGAGATGCACTAGAATACATATATAATCTAAATAATATGACATAAAAAAGATACCACACAGTGGAAACTCAGTGGAATTCAGTGGAAGTGGGACATTTTGAACTCATTCCTTTTAGTATTTGACACATTAAATAAGGATATGGGGGAAATGAACTATGATTAATGAACATACCCCAAACTTTTTTTTTCCACAAATAGGACAGTATAAATGATCAATAAGTCACAAAGAAATCTCAGTAGTTTGGAAGACTAGAAATGAAACTAGGAAGTAATTTGAAAGTTGAAAAAAAAAAAAAAAGGCCAATACTTAGACATGTAACGACTGGGTATTATCTTCTTGCTGCCCAGTAACATCCTAGACAGGATTTTTAGCCTCTTTGATGAGTAAACCACCAAATATGAACACCCACAAAACATTTCTTGTGGAGCAACTTCCCAGAGGGCTTGGGCGGGGTGGGGGTCTGATAATGCACGTATCTTTCCATACCCCTAGCTTTCTCATTGTATCAGCTACTACCATACTTCTCCCAGGTGGCGCTAGTGGTAAAGAACCAGCCTACCAATGAAGGAAATATAAAAGACACAGTTGGATCCCTGTGTGGGGGAAGATCCCTGGAGGAAGGCATGGCAACCCACTCCAGTATTCTTGCCTGGAGAATCCCATCGACAGAGGAACCTGGTGAGCCACAGTCCATAGAGTTGCACAGAGTCAGACATGACTGAAGCAACTTAGCAGGCACCATACACCTCACTTCTTGGAGTTCCAAATCTTTCCCCTCTGTTAGGCAAAGAAGCTCATCTCTTCCTCAGTGGACACCCAGGCCCTGGAGGATTTAGGTGCTAATCTAAGCACTTAGTCATAGTTTATTTTTCCCAACAAAGTCGTGTTTTAACTTCAGAGGCAATTTGGTGTCAGCTGTTAAACATGCTTGCCACTGTCTTGTTACCAACTGAGAAGGAAAACATTAAAACAAGCCAAGAAGAATTAAAATGGTTTCTTCCCGCTCTGTTGCCTATATGATAATAGATTTGGCCAACCATGTGCTTAGGCCGTTTGGACTTCTGGATTTTGGTGCTTTTTGCCCCTTAATTCATCAAAACCAGTGTGGTGCAAAGAAAATCTTGGCTAGGGTAGTAGTGAAGATCATAGGCCTTAGAGTTGGGCTTTTGGTTTTGAGACTTAGCTGTATGACTTCATACAAATTACTAATCTGGCTGAATCTCATTTTCCTTGCCTTGTATAAAGAAGGAATAAACATACAACTTGTACAGATGTTTATGAATTAAATGATAGGCTCATACACCATTTTTTTTTTTTTTACAATGTCTCCCTTCTTATGCAAAATGGGGCCTGACAGGAACCTATGTGAGAAATGCAGACATGCTGGCCAAAACTGAGACCCAGAGAATCAGTCTGCATTTTACCAAGACCCTCGGGTGATTCTGATGTACACAGTGTGCAAAGAACTGATCTGGTCAATAACACAGGGGAAAAAGAAAACAATTTCTTAAGAAAATTACCTGTTGATTTTTTCATATGTTAACATTTTATATGCGTTTTTATTCTTTGCTATTCAATACCTTGTTCTTTTTTCTTTTAACTAGACAAACTTGGGAATTTCAATTCCTTCTTTAAAGACTTTCATTCATATTGAAAATATTAATATTAATAATAAATTCTCCAGGCCAGAATACTGGAGTGTGTAGCCTTTCCCTTTGCCAAGGGATCTTTCCTACCCAGGGACTGAACCCAGGTCTCCCGCATTGCAGGTGTATTCTTTACCAGCTGAGCCACAAGGGAAGCCCAAGAATGTATTAGGTGAGATAAATGTTAGAATAAGAACAGCTCAGCAAGATTGTCTTCTTAGCATATTTTCTATTGGTCTGGTATGTCACTATATTCTACCAATGTCCTTTTCACTTTTTTGGAACTTCTCTTAGCTTAGAAAATGTCCTGAGGCATTGCTTCCAGAAGACCATTGTTCAAAGGAACCTTTTGTAGGATGTTTAGGTGTAGAGAGATGGATAGGGCCGCCAGTGTCTTCTTCAGCCCTCTTAACAAATTGGTATTGATTATCCTGTCAGAATAGTTTACATACTGCCACTCTGGGAAGACAAGTGAGTCATAGAACAGTTGAGTTCAGCGACATTCGTGACATAATGGAGGTAGATGGGGGACACTCCGAGCTCACCCAGCTAAGGAGACAGGGTGAGCCCCGTGAGGCCATCAAACTTTCCATAAGAGGACACAGGTTTCATCCCATTATGGCGTGATGATGTCAAAGGAAAACACTTATCGTACAATTTTATTTCTACTGGAATTTTACTTAAATTATCTCCAGATGATAACCATGGCCCCCTGCATCGGGAATCCCCCTGGATGCTAACACTACTTTCAAAAATTCGTGATTCTGTTTGCAGACTACCAACGAGGAAGAGAAGTGAGGGGTACTCAATTACGCAATGAATTCACAGGACGTTCCTGCTGAGGAGTAACGGGATGGGGGTGAAGCCAGGCCTTTTCGCGCTCCCCTAACTGATACCCTACCTGTTCCTGTAGTAATATTGCTGTGCTATGCTCTTCGACCGGGCTTGCAGCCTGGCTAACGTGGCCATAGCCTCCGCCTGCCCGCTGCACCTCCGGAGTTACTCTCGGTCTCCTAGGCAACCGGGCTAAACCATTCCGCCGATCCCCGGGATTCAACTTTCGTTGACTTCACATTTTTTTCCTCCAACACTCTTTCAGTGTCCGAAACACCAGAAAGAAAAACTAAGAAACTTTGCTAATTAAAGATTTCAAATTATTGACCCCTCTCCCTTCTATGAGGAAAAAAGAGGAGATTTTCAGAGAAAGAAGCAGTGGAGGTGAGGAGGGGAACTAATGGTTGCTCCGAGCTTCCGTTTTCCGCCTGCTGTCGGCTTCCGGAAGCTCA
Source organism: Bison bison bison (assembly GCF_000754665.1). Taxonomy (NCBI): domain Eukaryota; kingdom Metazoa; phylum Chordata; class Mammalia; order Artiodactyla; family Bovidae; genus Bison; species Bison bison. The sequence goes on from NW_011494897.1 coordinate 4,376,556, forward strand.
GCTCAAAATGCTGAACTGCTCCTGGGAAGTCGCTGGTGGTGCGGTAGTTGGAGTCTGTTCTCGGGCCTGAGCCTCGAGGCCAGGCTCTTGGGTGTCGTTAATGTTCGGGGCCGCCGGGCGCCAACCGATCGGAGCTCCAGCCGCCGGGAACAGCTGGTGAGGCTGGCCGCCCTGGGGATGGGCGATCCGGAAAGGGTGTGATGGCCGGGGCCCGCTGGACCTGGAATAGAAGGGGGAGGGAGTTGTGATGGATGATCTGAAGACCTTTAGGCCTTGCTCTCTTTTCGTTCCTGGGATGGACGCAGTTTAAGGAAGGCGTGGAAGTGTGTGCTAAAGATTTGCGAAGGAATACAGTCAATGCTTGCTGATTGCTTGTCTACTACGCCACAATAATGTAGGAGGAAAGCTTTCTGTACGCCCGGAGCAATTCATTTCTTCGTTGACTGTTGACAAGACGAGGATTACAGAAGAATCTATCTTACTATAGGCATTATTTCCTCATTTTCCTTTTTAAATTTGCAAGATTGTACCAGGTGTTTTCGAAGATCAGTTCCCAGAAATCTAGACTTCTGGAAGTTTAGAAGTGGAGGAGACTGCCTTCCTACCCCTCTTTTTTTGGAGTAGGCGTAACCTACCAGTTTCTGTCCCTTGAACGTGCCATTCTAGTTCAAATGAGATGTGCATTGGATGTCCCCTGAGAACTTAAAATGTCAGGGTTAAATTTAGGGTTCGACTGCAGTGTTATACCGCTAAACCACTTTAGAATAATAAACTGCTTTGACTTGGCAGAGTTCTTTCACAAATTGCTACGTTTTATCCTTATGAAGGCCCTGTGATAGGAGATTATCACAGGCACAGAATGGTTAAGGGACTTGTTCCGTGTTTCCATGCAGCCTTTAGCCCTAGAGCTGGAAGCTGGGTTTTGGATTTCTAGTTGAAAACTATTTCTACTCCTGTGTTTCTCACAAGACGTTTTCCTCCAAGTATACCCAAGACGAGCAGTGAAACAAAATTTCCACTGACGTTCTCAAACCATAAAGTTGAACAACACGTGAAATGCAGCTGAAATGTGTCAGTCCATTCCTAGATTCCGCAACAAATGAGAATCTGAGGGATTCTAGTAGTCAGTGATCTCCAAGAATTTCTTTTGCATCACCTATCATTGAAAAAAGAATATCTTGCTTAGAATGTTTTGAATGAGATCAGATCGTTCTGTAGTTAATTTTATAATGAATAGACTTGGTTATGCTCCTTTGAAATTTTTTTTTTAGTTGAAATATCGTTAACTTACAATATTGTATTAGTTTTAGCTGTTCAGCACTGTGATTCAATATTTTTACAGATTGTACTTCTTTAAACATTATTACAAAATAATGGAGATGGGGCAAATTAGGGGTATGAGATTGAGATACAAGCTACTATGTACACAATAGATAAGCAACAAGGATACAAGTTATAGCACAGGGAATTATAATCATTATCTTGGTTATGCTCCTTTTAAATACATTTTCCTGTGAGAATAATAAGGAGCACTTTTTTTTTTAAATGAGCATTTTATTTTAATGGTAATTAGCATAAAATAAAACACATAATTCTTAAGTGCTTAGTATTTTTAGTTTTGGCAGTTGTATATACAGTGTAACCACAACACAAAGCAAGATACAGGACATTCCTATCATCCCAAGCAGGAGTCCCTCTCCAGATTACCTTTCTTAATGTTTCACCATTCAGCATCTTTTTAAGAGGGGGAGACAAAATGTGCCCTATAGATTGGTCTGCTCTTGCTGTAGTGATACTGGTTTGTAGGATAGATGACAATATAATGCAAAAATATGACTTTTTAAACTCCTCTTCCTCCTTCTATCCAAATCGTGGTCAGGTACCTCTTTGTAAGGGAAGATCCTTTGGAGTAGGAAATGGCAACCCACTCCAGTACTTTTGCCCGGAAAATTCCATGGATAGAGGAGCCTGGGGGGCTATAGTCCCAAGGTGTGTCACCAAGAGTCAAACATGACTGAACATACATACACACACACACACACACACACACACACATATACATCCTTTTTGTAATATAGAGAAACTTCTTTCAGTTCTCTATTTTACTTGAGATGGAATACATCCTTTCTTATGGCATCAGAGTATAATATAGTGCCTAGCATGTTATTTGTGTTTTTGAATAAAATTCTTGAATTATCCCTGATTTGACAGAACGAGTGTTCCAGAAATTTGGATCCTGTATTTTCTAGTTTATCTGTGCAACTATCTTGTTATTCAGACTTTCTTAATGGAATTTTCTTTTTTATTCATTCATCAGACATTGACTGTACTATACATGTGTGTTTTATCCCAATGTCGACATCTCAGTGCCAGTCAGGATGCTACTTAGTTGGTGTAGTTAATTGGTACCAGCTTTTGCATATATATGTCATCTCAGGTATTGGGTTGCCAAGAAGTTTGGGCATTTTTCTACAGTGTTACGGAAAACCTGGACAAACTTTTTGGTCAACCCAATAAATCTTTTGAAATAGGTGCTGTTGTTCTTTGTATTTTAGAGATGGCAAGACAGGAGCAGATATTGTTTAAATATTAATAACTTAGCCAAGCATCATATTTGCAGTATGATTCTAGTATATCTGGGCTTCCCTTGTGGCTCAGCTGGTAAAGAATCCGCCTACAATGCAGGAGACCTGGGTTTGATCCCTGGGTTAGGACGATCCCCTGGAGAAGGGACACTTCCAGTATATCTAAAAAAAAAAAATTCTTAGTTATTCTAGTATATTGCCTGTGCGTCTGAGTGAGATACCATATCACAAGGAATATGTAAACTGGAAAGGATACGCACAGGTTTGTTAACTAGGCCTGATGTAGTTAACTCCCACCTTGACTTCAACCTTTTCTCCAGTGTCTAGGTTAGTTTTTCAATTTTTAGGCACCACGTGGGTAAGTGTAGAGGATTTCTCTCTTAATCTTTTGTTGAAAAGTAGAACTGATATTTTATAAGTTAAAAGCCTAAGGAAGAAAAGCTTTATACAGTTAAAAAAATCCTATGATTATTGTGTGTGTGTCAGGAAATATGTTTTTTGTACAAGTTGTTCTTGTAAGTCTTGATAGTTCATATTTTTATAAAATCTTTATAGCTGGAAGTGTCTCTCTCCCCTTCCTGCCACCTCATACACATTTTTGAAAGTGGGGTCGAAGAGTGAAGTAAGTCAGAAAGAGAAAGACAGATGTTGTATATTAATGCACACATATGGAATCTAGAAGGATGGTACTGTAGATGAATGTATTTGCAGGGCAGCAGTGGAGATGCAGACATAGAGAACAGACTGGACACAGCGGGGAAGGAGAGGGTGGGATGAATTGAGAGAACAGCATGGAAAATACATTACCGTATATAAAGTAGAGAGCTAGGGGGAAGTTGCTGTGTGACACAGGGAGCTCAACCCAGTGCTCCGTGATAGCCTAGAGGGGTGGGATGGAAAGGGAGATGGGAGTGTTTAGGAGGGAGGGGACATATACCTGTTGCTGATTCATGTTTTATAGCCGAAATCACAATATCGTAAAGCAATTATCCTCCAATTAAAAAAAAAAGAAAGTAGGGTCTATCTGTTTCTGTACTTAAAATGTTAACCTGCCTTTTCAAAATTGATTTATTTAGTAAATAAATCACATTTAGAATTTGACATGCTGTTACTTTTTACTTTATTAATAATTTTTATTTAAAAGTCAACTTTTGAGTTTTTTGGAAAGATTTTAAAGTTTGAACTCACAGATTTTTAAAGTTAATTATTGATAATGGAACTATCAAATCATTATTGATGTACCAAGCTGTACTATCTATTTGTTTCACATTATGTGTCTTTGCTTTAAAAATAGCCATTACAAATAAACTATATTGATTCTGGACCTTTTCTGCTATAATTTCATCTCTATTTGGTATTCTTATTTTCTTTAGGTCTGGAAAACTGCATAGTGAAAACTTTAGTTCTGGAAAACTACTTTTCAATAACTGCTTTTTTTTTAATCTGACCGTTTGTTTTAGAGTCAGTTTCATATTCTTAGGTTTGTCTGAATCAGTTTTCCATTTCAGTTTGAAATCTGAATTGTCCAAATTTTCAGTGAGGTCATATTTTTCCTTGTTATTTGCTCATTCATTTAGTCCTTGATTGATTTGTTCACCTAGTTGTTGTTGAGTTGCTCAGTCTTGTCCGACAATTTGCAACCACATGGACCGTAGCCTGCCAGACCCCTCTGTCCATGTGATTTCCTAGGCAAGAATTCTGGAGTGGGTTGCCATTTCCTCCTCCAGGGGATCTTCCCAACCCAGGGATCAAACCCAGGTCTCCTGCATAGGCAGGCGGATTCTTTACTTAGACTTTTTTTTAAAACATCTATCTGTCAAGCATTATTTTAAGTACTTGTAATTAATATTCAGTGGTCTTCATTCTCATTCCTATTCTAGGAATTCAGAATATGTTATATATTCAAAAGTATTGAGCAGTCACCATGTATAACCAATGCATGAGACTCATTTCCCAAATATTAGAAGGTTGCATAAATGTGTTTATTATATGCTATGAATATTATTAACATATTATGAATTTTTTTTTAGACTTTAAATTATTTTGTTTTAGACTTTGACTTTCTTTCACTTAGGCAGTTTTTTATTCAATGGTTTACATCTCGAAAGTGAATACAGTGTAAGGAAAAAAGTTTGAGTAACTCCTAGTCATTAAATGAAGAAAAAGAATCAAAAGAATGATCTTCAAATTTAAATAATGAAGGAGCAGTCTTATTAAATCACTGTTTGGAAAGTTGAGTTAGAAAATCACTATGTGAAAATAGAATTCGATTTTTTTTTTTTTTCTGAAGCCTTCCATGTATGATTGGTTTTTTGTCTTGTTGGCAGTAGGGTAAGGAGGAAGGCAAGGTTTCTGAGGGTTCCCCTGTGACAGAAATGACAAAGTAGCAGCTGCCAGCAGTGCCTCCAGTTGAGAGCAAGTCAGTAGAACTTTTGCTCCCATCATGGGAAATGAGTTTTTCTGTTTGATGGCAAATATTGTGACTCTGTACTTAGAAGGATGATATCCTGTCTTTTCTTTTTTCTTTTCTTGTATCTGTATATTATTAGGATAGGAATAGGTCAAACACAGCATTACTTTTTTTTTTTTTTTTACTAAGAGTTTTGTTTTTTTTTTTTAATCAAAAATCTTTAAGGAAGTGCATGGATTTCTTGAAATTCCATGCAAGATTTTTTTCAAGTGCCTATTATCTTCCCTCTTCCCATCATTCAGAGAGGTTCAAGAATTCAGAAAGGTTGACGGTCTTAGCTTTTATTATGATATACTCAGTGTTCATAGTATAGTCTGTATCTTAAAAGAACAGTGATTTGATTTTTTTCAGTAACAGTTTCCTCTTGTGTGTAGAGGTTGTTACAAGATGAAGTAACTGCTCTCACACTTAAGTACTCATTCTTATCCTCCAAGAATCCTTACAATGTACTCATTATACCCATTTTTATGATGAAGAAACAGAATCAAAAGATAAGTAATTTGTCCAAGGTCCTATAACTGATGAATGTAGTGTAATTTAGCTTCCAAATTCTTGCTTTGAGTGTTAAAGCTCATGTTCTTTACAGTTTCTTCCCAGCCTTTTTCTCCCTCTAGAGATTTCTATTCTATGTTTATTGTCCAGTGTCAATATAACATTATAATTAATTATTTGCATGTTTCAGAATAAGGTAGTTTCCTGCCACCCCATGCTACTCTTTTAAAAGAAAGAAAAGGTTACTTATGATTAATGGTTTTATACAGATAGGTCATGGAGAAGGAAACGGCAACCCACTCCAATGTTCTTGCATGGAAAATTCCATGGACAGAGGAGCCTAGTGGGCTACAGTCCATGGGTTCGCAAGTGTCGGACACAACTTAGCAACTAAACCACCACCACCACCACATATAGGTCAAGTAATTTCTAAGTTAGCCCAAGTGTTACCATTTAATGTTAGAATTACTCATAATTTCTTGTCCTAAAATACATAAATAGAGAAAATTGAAGATATATCTCTTCATAGGTTACTAGACTGAGATTAAGACTTATTTTAACAAATAATATTACCTTTAAGAAAGAAAATCTGTAAATCCCTGTAAGCAGCAGAAATCTTAGTCAAGCTTTAGATAATTCTTAGGAATCCTATTTTGTTAAATCAATTACAACATTTAGCCCTTGATATATGGACTTCCCAGGTGTCTCAGTGGTAAAGAATCTGCCAAGTGTAGACGCAAGTTCAATCCCTGGGTTGGGAAGATCCTCTGGAGAAAGATATGGCTACCCACTCCAGTCCAGTATTCTTGCCTGGAAAATCCAATGGACAGAGAAGCCTGGCGGGATACAGTCCATGGGGTTGCACAGAGTTGCACACGACTGGGCGACTGACACATTCACTTGTGTTTTTTTTCCATGCTATATTTTTCTCTTCTGGGAATAGTAGTTATTGCTTAATACAAGCTTCAAAAAAGTAATAGCCATTGACAAAATAGTTAGTTGTTGGTTACTGAGGGGCATTTGTTTTCTGGGCTTTCTTGGTCTTCAACTCCTGCTATGCTTTCCTCTACATTATTGACGCCCTTTGAGGCCCTTTGTCCATTTGTCAACTTGTCAGTTCTTCAAGGGCATAGGAGAGGTAATTTAGAACTAGGGCAGCTTCCTCACTTTTCTACCTTGAACCAAAAACATTCGTAAAAACCCTTAAACTGAGTTGCAAGGTTTTCTACATTATCTGATCTTCCTCACTCCAGATCAGTGGTTCCCAAACTTCATGGCACCAAAGACTGGTTTTGTAGAGGACAGTTTTTCCATGGACTTGGGGAGGGAGGCCTAGGGGGGATTGTTTTGGAATGATTCAAGCACATCACATTTATTATGTTCTTTATTTCTAATTGAATGCTGCCACTGATCTGACTGGAGGTACCGGTCCATGCCCAGAGGTCGAGGACCTTGCTCTAAAACATATGTTTTTTTAGGAAGGCCTTTTTCTGAATTAATTAGAACTTCGTGTTAAAGGAAACCAGCAACAGCAACTGACTCATTTAGTGGATATTTAATGTTGCCTGGAGGTGGACAAACAAATAAACAAACTTGACCTTTGGCCAAATAGTCTTGTGTAAAACGGGCATATCAGATTCTGGATTGATTATATGTCTTAGATTGCTCAGCATAATCTAATATGACCTGAAAAAACAAAATGCTTATCAAGTCATTTCCTCTGATAAAGTCCAACTTTATATAAATAATGGGGCTGTAATTTTATTCTGTTCACTTGGACTAGCTTAAGAAAATGATTAGTGAGCCGTTCTCTTAGACATTATACTCAGTGCAAACTAAGCCCAAAAGATTTCATTTCCAGTGGGTCCCAAATGAAGAGGAATTGTTTTGTAAATGTGAATACACAACTTTCAAGTTAGCTAAGTGGTGATTCACTGGATTTTACTATAATTCAGCGTTTAAAACTATGGTTGCTTAATAAACAGATTTTTGTGCTGGAAAGTTCCATATTTCCAGTGTTTACCTCCATTAGGAAAGGACTTATTTAAGAAAATATATTTAGGATAGCATGTTTCAGGGCAGTGGTCTTTAATAACTGCCAAGGCAAAGGGAATAAAGGAGCTACTGATGATGTGAAGGTCTCTTATAATGACTTTATTTCTGTGAAGCTTGTTGATGCCAGTTTTACCTGAGAGATGTGAGTGAAGCAGCTTGACCAACTGTAATAGTACTGGCTCATTTACAGATACTTTGGTTGAGATTGACTTGCAAGACTGGTGAGTTGAAACTAAAGGAGAAAAGGTGATTTGAACACTGAATGTCACTTAAATTTGTTTTTTCCATTTATTTATAAGTTGTTGTTCTTTTTTATTTTTTTTCCTGAAAAGCTTTTTAAAGTAGTTTTAGTTGATTGGTATTTGAGCCACATGATGGAATATGTTAGATTCTTCTCATTAAAATATTTTTTAGTTTCTCCTGAGAAAATATAAGATCAGATAAGACTGGCACAATTTTAATAATGCTTTAAAGAAAGTTTGCTTTCATTTTTAGTAGTACTGTTGGTTATATTTTGTTAAATTATGTTAGAGCAGTACTAATGAATTAATTTAAATGAAATTAGTTGAATAGTATCAAAATTTTACTAGATTAAGTCTCATGTGCTAATCTTTTTCTAATGTTAGAACCATTACATTTTCTCTGCCAAAGTAAAGCACTGAATTGTCACTTTCAAAATAACCTGCATTTTTAGTTGGAGGTTATATTCATGCATTGAGTTAATTTCATGTTACTATTTAGAACCAGTCTTTCACCCATGATAAGGAAACAATTTCTTTAAAAAGTAAATTCCTCCAGAATCAGGTGATACTGAGTCTTCTTTTAGACAAAGAATCTTTATTGTATTACATGTTACACTGGCTTGTTGTTTGATGTTCAGTCGCTTAGTTGTGTCTGACTCTTTGCAACGCCATGGACTGCAGCCCATCAGGCTTCCCTGTCTTTCACCGTCTCCCAGAGCTTGCTCAAACTCAGGTTCATTGAGTCAGTGGTGCCAAGGGACCTCTCTTTAAGAATTTTCCACAGTTTGTTGTGACACACACAGTCAAGAGCTTTGGCTTAGTCAGTAAAGAAGTAGTAGATGTTTTTCTGGAATTCTCTTGCCAGCCAGATGTTCAAGCTGGATTTAGAAAAGGCAGAGGAACCAGAGATCAAATTGCCAGCATCTGTTGGACCATAGAAAAAGCAAGAGAATTCCAGAAAAACATCTGCACTGGCTTACGGTGAGTTATTTTAAAGATGCAGTATTGTTTTCAAAGATAATAATCCTCAGACAACATTTCTTCCAAAGAAGTAATGTTAAAGGAAAAGAACAAAATACTCTTTGCAATAAAGGGAAAACAAAAAAGCAGTTATAAAAACGTATAGGTATTGGAAAAAAGATCCGTTTAGCTTATCAGCGTAGTTGGAATTTTAGCCCTTGTATTGACTTACTACTCGTTTCTCTGTGATGCGTATTTCTCTTCATCAAGTTCAGTGTTCTGAAACCCCAGTACTATACAGAACCTTTTTAAAGGAAAAAAGAAAAAAGTGTTAGTGCCTGGAAAATTCCATGGACAGAGGAGCCTGGTGGGCTGCCGTCTATGGGGTCACACAGAGTTGGACATGACTGAAGTGACATAGCAGCAGCAGCAGCAGCCTTGCAGAGTTCAATTAATTGTGTGTCACAATTATTGTTGTTATTATTATTGTTATTGTTGTTATTCTGTCACTGAGTCAAGTCTGACTCTTTGTGAGCCAGTGAACTGCAGCACACCAGGCTTCCCTGTCATCCTCTACCTCCTGGAGTTTGCTCGAATTCGTGTCCATTGAGTCGGTGATGCTATCTAACTATCTCATCCTTTGCCACCCTCTTTTCCTTTTGCCTTCAATCTTTGTCAGCATCAGAGTCTTTTCCAATGAGTTGGCTCTTTGCATCAGGTGGCCAAATATTTATTTGAATCACCATGTTTTTGAAAACTGTGTGTCTCTATAGACTTTTTGTTTTCTCATTCAGAATGTCAAAGGAGAGAGATACGGAAAATACAAACCCACATTAACTGGAAGACAATGTCCTGTTACTTAATTGCTTACAGAATGCATTTTAACTGAGGCATCATTGGTTCTTTGAATTCAACTCACTCTCCCCACCCTAATGCGCTAATTTAACTCTGTCATCCCCTTTTTGTGTTCAGGAGAATATAATGCTTAACTGTGAGTCATCAGCTTTATATAGTTACATATTAAATCTGTCCCTATAATAAATAGTATCTCCTGCTACTAAATCAGTCATAAACAAAAATGCAAACTGTATGCTGGAGTTATGGAGGTATTCTTGGGTGTAGTTAGGGGAGCACTCAGGCTCTGGAACCAGATTGTCATAGTTTGAATCCTGCTTTTCCCACTTTCTACATGTGTCACTTTGGGCCAGCTGCCTTAAATCTCTGAGTATTTCATCTCCCACCTTATAGGGTTATTATGTGAGAATGAAATGAGGTCCAGTAAGTTGCCTACATGTGAACAAGTTCGTTTCTGAGAGTGCATTCATAAGTCAAAGAGACTTAGCTTAGGTACCCAACTAACCCGATGGGCTGTATGGTACTGAACTGTAATAGATTTCCAGTGCTTTTCACACAAATAATACACAAAAAATAAAGAAAACTTTTTAAAATCTTACAGTACAGTGCCTTGAAAAGTGCAGTAGTACCAGCTACATCACCGCTGCTTTTACACTTGCTTCTGAACATCCTGTGCTTAAAACGAAGATACTATAAAATGCCATACAGTAATGTACACAAAAGCACAACTACTTGTAAAGGATGCATGCACATGACAACGTATGCCAGACGTGTGAACTAACTCATGTGATTAGCCAGCCACGTGAACATACGTTTGCATCTTTGAAAGTTTGCAACTTGAAGGTTCATATGTAGGAGACATACTGTAATGCATATGAAACACTTAGAAATGGGTCTGGCACATAATAAGTACTCAAGTTTTGGAAACCTTATATGTACCTCATATTGTAAGTGTTAAATCCAGTTGAATCACCTGTGTGTTCATTTTCAAGTTATTATTAAAAGGAAAAGACTAAGTTGAAAGTTGTTAAAGGGATCTTGTGAGGGCCTGAGATTATGGACTATGAAGACTGTGTGTATAGACCATAGATCAACACGCTATCTGGCCATCATTTGTTTTTATAAATAAAATTTTATTAGCACACAGCTATACCCATTCATTTCTGTATTCCTGATGATTGTTTTGGGCTTACCATGGAAAAAGTTGAGTAGTTGTGATGGAGACCTAATGGCCTGCAGAGCTAAAATATTTTCTACTGGGTCCTTTATGAAAATGTGTCTTGCTGTTCTTGTTGTTCAGTTGCTAAGTTGTTTCCAACTCTTCGCGACCCCGTGAACTACAGCACGCCAGGCTTCCCTGTCCACTGTCTTCTAGAGTTTGCTCAAATTCAAGTCCATTGAGTCAGTGATGCTATCTAACCATCTCATCTTTTGCTGCCCTCTTCACCTTTTGCCTTCAGTCTTTCCCAGCATCAGGGTCTTTACTAACAAGTCGGTTCTTCACATCAAGTGGCCAAAGTATTGGAGCTTCAGCTTCAGCATCAGTCCTTCCAATGAATATTCAGGACTGATTGCCTTTAGGATTGACTGGTTGGATCTCCTTGCTGTCCAAAGGACTCTCAAGAATTTTCTCCAACACCACAATTCAAAGCATCAATTCTTCAGTGTTCAGTTTTCTTTATAGTCCAACTCTCACATCCATATATGAGTACTGGGAAAACATAGGTTTGACTACATAGACCTTTGTTGGCAAGGTGATGTCTCTTGCTTTTTAATATGCTGTCTAGATTTGTCATAGCTTTCCTTCCAAGGAGCAAGCATCTTTTAATATCATGGCTGCAGTCACCATACACAGTGATTTTGGAGCCCAAGAAAATAAAATCTGTCACTGCTACTACTTTTTCCCTTTCTATTCACCATGAAGTTCTGGGACTGGATGCCATGATCTTAGTATTTTGAATGTTGAGTTTTAAGGCAAGTTTTTCACTCTCTTCTTTCACCTTCATCAAGAGACTCTTTAGTTCCTCTTCACTTTCTGCCGTTAGAGTGCTAGCATCCACATATCTGAGGTTGTTGATATTTGTTCCGCAAAGCGGAAAGTGGAAAATAAGCCACCCCTGCTATGGACTCCAGAAAGTCTATAAACCTCTGTAATGGAGAATGTTTTGATCCTAGATGCTTCTAGAACTCAGTTTAAGAAATAATTGTGAATGATCTTCATAAGAAAGGTGCATATTTGAATTACCTCTAGTGTTTCAAAGATAAAATCATGTATCTGCGTCCTGTGTCTTACCAACATACTTAGAATCTTTGAGAGTTGGGTTTGGAAAGAACTGATGTAATTTACAAGGGTTCCTAAAGAATACTGCTGTTTATCCTTGCTGACTAGTGGATGATTTTCTCACATAGTTCAGTGTTTTGGTCTCTGTTTTTTTAAGCCCTAAGCAACTGCTTCAGATTGATTGTAAACAAATCATGGGCCATAAGAGACCAGTGAGGCTCCAGGTTAAACATGAACATAGTTTCTGCTTCACTGGCTTGTGAGATTAGCCCAGGGCTTCCCTAGTAGCTCAGCTGGTAAAGAATCTGCCTGTAATGCGGGAGACCTGGGTTCAATCCCTGGGTTGGGAATATCTCCTGGAGAAAGCAACAGCTATCCACTCCAGTATTCTAGTCTGGAGAATTCCATGGACTGTATAGTCCGTGGGGTCGCAAAATGCCAGACATGACTCAACAACTTTCACTTCACTGCAAATATATGTCCTATGTTTGGTTAAATTTTTTTTTCACATGTATTACAAATCTTGAATGTACCTGCCTGCCTGCCTGCCTGTCTGCCTTGCATATCATGGCAGTGCCTGAGTAGAGCATGTGGTGAGTAGAGGATTGTATGTTTCCTTAGAAATTGGTGTGTGTGGTGGGGCAGCAGGGGATCAAGAAAGTTCTCTCTACTCCTACATCTGCTCTAGAAAAACTGGCTCTAGGAAAAGGACAGCTGTAGACTAAAGTATGGAGATTTAAGGGGAAATAACTTTTCCATAATTGGACAATAAAAATATAAAATTACTGAGCTCTTTCATTGTGGGTATTATGCTTACTCTATCTTGAAGTAATTCCTATGTTTAATAAAATAACTTATACAAGAAAAAGCTTAAAAATGAGTCAGAATATTTGGAACTGTATTTTCTTGAATAGAAAAACTAAGTAGCTTTTAAATATTTCTTTATATTAACTATTAATTCTAGTCAGATTTAGTGTGAATTGTGGTTAACTCTGACTACTTAATTTTTTTTTTCTCTCCTTAAAAAAAACGTAGGCATTTCAGTCGAACCATGGAAGAACTGGTTCATGATCTTGTCTCAGCCTTGGAGGAGAGCTCCGAGCAAGCTCGAGGTGGATTTGCTGAAACAGGAGACCATTCTCGAAGTATCTCTTGCCCTCTGAAACGCCAGGCCAGGAAGCGGAGGGGGAGAAAACGGAGGTCGTATAATGTGCATCACCCATGGGAGACCGGTCACTGCTTAAGTGAAGGCTCTGATTCTAGTTTAGAAGAACCAAGCAAGGATTATAGAGAGAACCACAATAATAATAAAAAGGATCACAGTGACTCTGACGACCAAATGTTAGTGGCAAAGCGCAGGCCGTCATCCAACTTGAATAATAATGTTCGAGGGAAAAGACCCCTCTGGCATGAGTCTGATTTTGCCATGGACAGCCTTGGGAACAGGACTCTGCGCAGGAGGCGGAAGGTCAAGCGCATGGCTGTGGACCTCCCGCCGGAGAACCCCAACAAGCGGACGATGACCCAGCCCCTGGAAGGCTGCAGAGATCAGGACATGGACAATGACAACAGAGCTTACCAATATCAAGAGTTTTCCAAGAACAAAGTCAAAAAAAGGAAATTGAAAATAGTTAGACAGGGACCAAAAATCCAAGATGAAGGAGTAGTTTTAGAAAGTGAGGAAATAAGCCAGACCAATAAGGACAAAATGGAATATGAAGAGCAAAAAGTCTCAGATGAACTCATGAGTGAAAGGTGACTTTTCTATTCTCTAAATATAAAAATATGTCTCCAGTGTTTGTGGTTGATTGTGTTTTAGATTTTAATTGATGCTATTTGAAAGTGATTATAAGTTATAATAACAGTAGTGATACTACTGTTTAACCACAGTTGTTTACTTATAATTTATGATGTTTCACACAAAGCAAAATTGCTTGTTTGATTTATACAGAGTCTTTTGATTGTGTCCTAATGACTTAATTTTCAGCTACAAAGAGACAAGGAAGTGGATTTTCAATGGGAAAGAATGCTTTTGAATAACAGCGCATTTATAACTCTTAGCATTGCATTTATAATTATGTTTTTGTGGAATTATAGAGCTTTAGCCGTTGGTGCTTTTCAGTGTCATGATCCATTGGTGTATTCTAATTTCTGAGAACCAAACCTTGATACCACTTCACAGTGTGTGACTAGATATTTTAAGAAGTCTGTAGATTGCTAGGAATTCTAATCACTTATGAACTGTAAAACGCAATATATAGTCCAGAAACTCCTGACCTTGTTTTTACACAAATGGGAGAAGGAGCGATCTTCTGGCAATTAGTCTAATCAGTCCATTCTAGAAAGCAGGTCTATCACAATGAAGAGTTGTTAAGGACTGTTTTGACACCTTCAAAAGGTAAGTGATCACTTTTCTTTTACACAGAACTAATGTTACCTATAGGAATGAGAAAACAGTGACCCTGTTCATCCTTTTAAGTGTATTCTTAAAATCAAATGCAAAACTATGATCAAGAAAAAATATTCTTTAAAAATGGTCGCAAAGAATATTTGATTTTTAGTTGGTAAGATTGGCATCATTTTAATCATGTGGAGTGTGAGCTATGGATCTCTCTCTATATATATGTAATTTTTTTCTCTCTTGTAAATGTGGTTACAGATATGAGTAGGACCTACTAAAAGTTTGTAGCATGTACCTTTTATTAAAGGTGGTTTGCTATTTATGTAATTTTTCTAAAAAACTAAAAATTACTTAAAATGTTTTAGGAAGATTGTGAAAACTTTTCTTACCTGCATTTCTTCCAAAAAAGTTGTCATTTTCTACTGGAATGAGAATTATTTGTATGCTAGTATCGGACCATTATGGCTGAGGACCGTCCAGCTTGACTTGAAAGTAATTATCTTGCTCAGTTGCTGGGAAAGAAGATGTGTGGCATTTGAGGTAAATCCTCAATTCTGGATTATTCCCAGGTTACCTGCTTTCTAGATTGATTGTGGAAGCCCCTCCTTTTATCGATGTCTGCCTTTTATTGACAGTATGCCCTGGACGAGAACTGAGATGAAACTCTTTTATTTCTTTTCATTGTAAAGAGTGAGTATTAGGTTGTAATCAGGCTACCCAGCAGTCATCACTCTACGAGTTTCAAAAAAGGATGTTTTCACTCCTGAATAAATTATTTTTTTTTTCCTTGTATTTTAGACTTACTCATACAACTATTTCTTATGGTCACTTAAGAATTAGGTATATATTCCTTCTGTGGGAAGATTTATAGATAAGAATGGAAAGCTTTTCTCTGTGTGTGATTTAGGGCTTCCCTGGTGGCTCAGATGGTAAAGAATCTGCCTGCAGTGCCAGAAACTTGGGTTTGATATCAGTCAGAAAGATCCCCTGGAGAAGGAAATGGGCAACCTACTCTAGTATTCTTGCCTGGGAAATCTCATAAACAGAGGACCTGGTAGGCTACAGCCCTTGGGGTCACAAATGACTTAACACACATTTGAATAACTACTGTGTAATGTTCACTCATCCCAAGACAAACCTGATTCTCTCCAGCCTCATAATCTGGGATAGCCACACAAGCATATGGTGATAAAGAAACGTGCTAAGCAGAAGGTACTGGTGATTGGAAGCCTTGTTCAGATATTGGAGGATTTAAGGCAGATCATCCCAGGTAGACAGAATAGCTCATCCAGAGGCGTGGGCTGTGAGGCAAGTGTAATGTATGTGAGCAAGTATATGTAGTTCCTTATTACTGCAATTTGAAGTGGGAACAGAGGCTACAGCAATAAGTGTGCTTTGGAGGCCTGTGAGCTCTGGTAGTGTGAATTTCGTTATATAAGTAATGAAAAATCAGTGAGGAATTTTTAGCATAATTAGATTTACATTTGATCAGGATCCCTAATCTTGGCCACAGTGTCTTGTTTGGTTTTGGCTGACCTTCAGACCATCCTTGATGGTGATGTGCTCAGTCACTCAGTCGTGTCTGACTCTGCGAACCCATGGAGTTAGCCCACCAGGCTCCTCTGTCCATGGGATTCTCCAGGCAAGAATACTGGAGTGGGTTGCCATGCCATTCTCCATGGGACCTTCCCAACCCAGGAATCGAACCCAGGTCTCCCACATTGCGGTCAGATTCTTTACCATCTGAGCTACCAGGGAAAACCATGGTGATGATAGTAGAGGAATAAAACCGTGGGAGCAGTTTTAAGAATTGGAATCAGTGAAGGTTGGCTGACTGTACTTTGGGGAAGATAAATGAGAAAGAGAACTCTCAGATGATGCCCAGGTTATCAAGAAGAGAAAATATAGGCAATGAGCAGACTGGGACAGGATTTTAGAGTTGGTGTACATGTATTAAATCAATAAGCATTCATAAGTCTGTTCTCTAAATACTGTGCTATAAAAGTCATACTAAAAAAAAGTGGGAAGAGGTAGCTTTGGGAAATGAGCCATAATGACTATCAGCTGTTGAAAGTGAAAAATGCCTTCTACACGGGTTCTTTTTCTGATTTGTTAAGCACACTAATAGCCACATGATGTGAGCACTACTAAATATCAGTTAGATGAGATGTAAATAAGAAAGCGTGTTGTTGAGAACACGGGGAAAAACATCTCAAAGCAGGACAGGGATCGTTAAGGACTAATTGCTGGTCTTAGGGAATTCCGATTTTCTTATATGTTTAAGAAGAGCTCCAGGCAGAGAAGAAAGAGACAGGGATACTGCTTGGAGAAAGAACATAAGGATCAGAGATGGAATGGAAAGAATTTAGGTGGGGGCCTATCCATGAAAAGCCTTGAAGTCTACATTTAATCCAGTAAATGTGAGGCTGTAATTTAAGAATTTTAGTAGAATACTGTGTTTTACATAGACATGTACATACACGTACATATATGTACCTGTGTGTTTTATAAACTTTTTAGACTAGGTCTGGATTTACGGAAAGGTTGCAAAGATAGTACAGAAAGTGTAGTCTGTATACCCTGTTCCCTCACATCCCACGCCCAGTTTCTCCTGTTGTTAGTATCATCCATTTACTTTGATATTAATGCATTTGTCAGAACTAATGAGCCAATGTTGACACATTATCGAAAGTCAGTACTTTATTAGAATTTCTTTGGTTTTTATTTGCTGCCCTTTTTCTGCTCCGGGATCCTGTCCAGGATATTATAATATTAGTCAACCAGTTATGTTTTGAAAAGATGTGTCTGGCTATCTGTAGAATAGATTAGAGGGGCTAAATCTGAATTCAGAGAGATTGGAAAACCATTGTACAAAAAGAAAAGCATATAGGTTCACACACTCCTTTATCTGTAAATCTAAATTCTGAAAGCTGTGAAAAACTAATGAATTTGTGGCCAGACCTAACCTGACCTGTATTTAATGTGGATATTCCTTCATTTAATTGAAAAATATATTAGTATATTTGATTACAAAGTGCTATCCCAGATCTGTTAGGCATTTTAGAATGAACCTTTCTAAAAGTGTAAAAAGTATGAATTTTGAATAATTTTGCCTCAAGGGTTTCAGAAAAAGAATTTAACCCAAGGTATGTACAATAAGGAGAAGGCAATGGCACCCCACTCCAGTACTCTTGCCTGGAAAATCCCATGGACGGAGGAGCCTGGTAGGCTGCAGTCCATGGGGTCGCTAGGAGTCGGACACGACTGAGTGACTTCACTTTCACTTTTCACTTTCATGCATTGGAGAAGGCAATGGCAACCCACTCCAGTGTTCTTGCCTGGAGAATCCCAGGGACAGGGGAGCCTGGTGGGCTGCCGTCTCTGGGGTCACAGAGTCGGACACGACTGAAGTGACTTAGCAGTGGCAGCAGCATATACAAGAAGGTCCTTTATAAGTGTTTGTGTTGATGGGGGAAGACAAGAAAGCACTACTCAGTCACAGAGGAAAAAAAAATCTATAGTAGCTTGAACAACTAAATAGCAGAAAGATAATGTTTCTGAAGTGTTTTTATTACTCTAATATCACTATGTATAGAAGAGCATACCTGATTGTAAACAAGAAAATAAGTATGGATGG
This sequence comes from Bison bison bison, assembly GCF_000754665.1. Classification (NCBI taxonomy): domain Eukaryota; kingdom Metazoa; phylum Chordata; class Mammalia; order Artiodactyla; family Bovidae; genus Bison; species Bison bison. Next base: position 4,394,534 of record NW_011494897.1, read on the forward strand.
GATGCTTTTAGAAAGTATTTGCTTCATTAACACATGTGCAATATAGTTGCATACATTCACTTAATTTGAAGAAAGTTAAAAAGGTACTAAATCAGAGGTCCTTAGAAGAATATGCCACCTAAATTCTTAACCTTTTTGTTCATATTTTTTTAAACAAAAACTGAAATATTTTATATTCAGAATTTAGAATTTCATTTGTAATTTTAATCCTGAACTCTCAATTGAAATATTTTAAAACAGATTAATATGATTTTTTTAACTAAGATTACAGAGTTCTTCCTGTTGATGAAAAAACATAATTTAAAAAGCACTTGGGGTGAATTCCTGATCAGTTAGAATTAAGAATTACAGTAAAAAGAGAGTATATGAGAATTTTTTTAAGAACATCACTCAATATTCTTTAAAGACCAGACCCCTTATCATCTGACCTTGTCCTTGTGATTTTTTTAAACTAACTAGATTCTCATATTGGAGAAGGCAATGGCAACCCACCCCAGTACTCTTGCTTGGAAAATCCCATGGATGGAGGAGCCTAGTGGGCTGCAGTCCATGGGGTCATGAAGAGTTGGACACGACTGAAGTGACTTAGCAGCAGCAGCAGCAGATTCTCATATAAGCATTGCTTCTAGTAAAACTAACAGTGACTGTTTAATTCATGTCAGTGGAATATTTCCTATTGTTTTCATTTATATGTTAAGTTTGACTCTATCATACGCTCCAACTCTGTTGAAGTAATGAGAACCTGTTATTTTTTTAATCCTTCCTCCTTAATAATTGTCAGTATTCATTTTCTCTTCACAAAGACCTTAGCTTTGATTTAATGGATTGTTACCATTGTAAACTTCTTTCCTCCTTGCCAAGTAATAGAGTTGTTGGGAATTCCTAGGTAATGTCTTTCAGGAATATCTGCAAATGTGGTTATGAAAAATAATTCCATCCCAGGCCCTTGTATTTATTTCACGTGCTGAAGAAAGGCTGAGCTTGCTTTTGACTGAGACTTCCCCATTTTATTGAGCAGTGTTGTTCAGGGCTCAAAGCTGAATTGCGTGGAATAAGAAAGGAGCAGTAAGCATTTGATGAAAGCAGATAATAAAATGCATCAATTGTGTCAGCACCTCGTAGCAGTCACATCTGGCTTGCTGTCAGAGTCCCATTAGATTCCTGTGGTTTTATGTGCCAAAAATAATATGCTCTGTAGTTAATGGAACTGGGATGTTTGCAGTTTGATTAAAAAAAATCATCTTATTTTCTTGCAGATCTTTGTCAAGCTTAAGTTCCATCTCTGAGCTGCCATGTCTCTTTAAAATTTGATGACTGAGAGATCAATTGTTCTTTTGATCTGTTTTTTTCTTTTCCCTTATTTTAGTGATTCCAGCAGTCTCAGCAGCACTGATGCTGGTTTGTTTACCAATGATGAAGGAAGACAAGGTACTGAGATACTATTTTTTTTTCTTGCTTTGGGAAAAACGCCTTCATTTTAAAGTTGTGCTTATTACTAATTATTTCGTGAGTTGATGACTTCAATCTATTTACCTTCGTGCAATCCACACACTACTTAGTGGACTGGGATTTACTTCCTTTCCATGCTATGTCTTCATAACCTAAAGTAATTGATTATCTCCAAAAGCTAGTCTGGGGAGCTAATAATGTTAAGGAAGGATTATCTTCCTTGAGAAAGCTTTACATACCTCAGTCTTTTCAATTTTGTCTCTTAGCAAGTTCACAAGACCCTGGTTCTCATTCTCCACCTGATTCCATATGTATTTGATTATGTTTAAGCATTAATAAAAGTGGATTTGCAAGTCATTTTTCATTTTTATTCAGCTGTGACATTCATCCTATCCAGTTTGTAAGTAATTAGACCATTTTCATGAATTTAGTATTGTACACTGTTAAACAGTAGTCTTGCAACTTACATCTTTCCCATCTTTGAAATTTCCTGAAGCTTTTCATACTTCAACATGGCATTATTTTGAAACTCCCTGCTTTGGTTAGAAATTACGAAATCCTTAAAAAGGGAACAGGATACATACAAATACAAGCGTTTTCTTCCTTTCTGGAGATCTTTAGAGGAAAGCAGTAACACCTAAGGGGGGAAGAAAAACACAAAATTTATTTTTTTTTAAGTCTAAATAGTTTAATGATGTTATGAAACAAAGAATAAAATAATAGATGCCCCATAGTTTTCTTTCTTAGTCTTTTCCTCCTCTTGGCAATACAGATTAAATAAATTAAATTATTACTCTTTCTGCTTACTTAAAAGCCATTTGTCCCCAGTAAGTAGATACATAACTGTTTTCAAGACCATAGACTTTGCAGAAACATGTTAGAACCTTAGGGCTGAGAGTAAGCATCACTACCTTAATATACATGAATTTTTGTTAAAATACCTATGTCTACTCGAAGTTATATTATAAACATTGGTTTTGGCAATGAAATGAAATGGGAAAACTTTTAAAAAAAGGACTCTGACAAGCCTCTCAGTCTTTGAGAAGCATTGAATGGCTTCGAATAATCTGCTAGAATTTATTGTGAGCCTCCTATGTTTCACATTACTAAGAGTGTTTTGTTTTGTTTTTACATTGAAGTTGTTATTTTATTCTGAAAACAACCCTACAAGGTCCCCTCCCCATTTCTTTGCTTTTAGACAATGAAACTCAGCCTACTACATTTGAAGTAATTTCCCCAGTGTCACAAAACTGTGGAATTCTGTCTGGTCTCTCTGGCTTTAGAATCCAAGTTCTTAATCTCTAGCTATTTGATTTCTTTATTAAGAATAAAGTGCATCACATCAAAACTAAGATAACCCCGTTTTTCTATGATAATGTTGTCTAATTGGAATTAAGATCTAGGGTAGATGGTTTTAAGTGATTCCCCTTCATTTATTATGTTTTTACCTGATCTGTGAACTTTTAGTATAACTCTCAATGAAAGTACCAATGTATATGTGCTTTGGATTGTGCTTACTTTTAAAAAAAATATTTTCTATGGAATCCTCAATTGAAATAAACAGGTGACTTTGATTTCCCAAGTTTTTTATATTTTTCATTCCTTCATAATTTGAAATACAGCATTTCCCATAAAATCACTTTCAATTAAAGTTTAAGGGCATTTTTATGTTAAAAAACATTTGTAGTAAGAGATTTTAGAAATCAGAAATGTTCTGTAAAGGGAAAAAGTTTACAGCAGTTATGATGACCCTCTTAGGATCTAGAATTAGTAGCTTTTCTAAGAATCATGAAGAAGACTAATGAATCTCAGATCTTATTCAAAATGCTATTTGTCTCTTATTTTTAAAACCATCTGCTTTCTCTCTTTTTTCTTTTTTTGACTGCTTATACATCTTTTTATTATTTCTTAAAAAAAAAAATCACAAAATACTGTCGATTGACACAGAGGGCATATTTTTCATGCTGAATTTTAAATTGATCATTACTCCATGATTGCACTCAAGGATGTTCCCCAAAGTCAGACTTCCTATGAATAGTGTTCTGTTTTAAAAATACTTTGCTTGTAGTAGTTCAGTGTAGTTTCTCTGTGAACTCTGTGGTGTTGTCACTTTTCATTTAAAATCAACTTTTTCACAACTATTTCTTAATGAACTTAATCAGATTAATTTCATTTAGTCACATCTGTTCATGATTGTTTCCCCTTTTGCACTCCATACAAATCATGAAATTAAGCTAATTATATACCATTATCAGCTGCAAAGAACAGGTTCTACAATTTTATACTTTTTAATTCCTGGCAGGAGATTAAGGCTTGTTTTTCCTTAATATGGAAAGAGTAGTAACTTAAATGGATTTCCCTACAGTTTTTGCCAAAGAATTAACCAGTGTATTATTGTCTTCACATTTTTAAACTGGTTCTGAAACATAACGTTTTATGTTCTTGTTGATGGAAATTCTTATAATGTTAAAGAAATGTTTAAGTGAAATTGTCATACAGAATAAAAAGTCTTCTTTATAGATTATATCCAGATGAAATACAGGATCCTCAGTTAAATTTGAATTTTAGATGAGTAATTACTTTTCAGTATAAATATGCCCCATTTTGTATTTGGGCTTTTTTCCTGTGGCTCAGTGGTAAAGAATCTGCCAATCTGCCTGCCAGGTGAGACACAAGAGTCTGATTCCTGGGTCAGTAAGATCCCCTTGGAAGAAGGCCAGGTAACCCACTCCAGTATTCTTGCCTGGAGAATCCTATGGACAGAGGAGCTTGGCAGGCTACAGTCCACGGGGTACAAAGAGTCGGACACGACTGAGTGACTGAGCACATTTTACATTTGGACATATATTAAAAATTTATGCAACCACTATATATTTATAGTAAAAATGAGTCATTTATCTGAAATTCTGGTTTAGTTACCGTCTTTTATTTTTTAAATCTAAATCTGACAACTCTGTTTCTTGGGATGATAAAACTGAATCCTTGGGGGATTTCTTGTATTTGCACAGGTGATGATGAGCAGAGCGACTGGTTCTACGAAAAGGAATCAGGGGGAGCTTGTGGCATCACTGGAGTCATTCCATGGTGGGAAAAGGAAGATCCTACTGACCTAGACAAAAATTTACCTGATCCCGTCTTTGAAAGTATCCTAACGGGTTCTTTCCCCCTTATGTCACATCCGGGAAGAAGAGGTCAGTAGCACTGCCTGACTGGTGGAGAAGAGGGGATCTGTAGTCAGTTAGGAATAGTCATGACAGAGGAGATGCTAAGCAGAAGTGAAAGACTAGACACAAGATGCTGTGAAGAAACATGGTGACCAGTAATTCAGCTCCCATACTTCTTTGCTTTTATTAAGAAGGTTAACTTGCTTTCTTGCTAGGCCCGTGGTAAAAATGTTGAAATGATAGATAAATTGAGAGGAAAGAGAAGCCCTGGATAATACTCTGACAGTTAAGTAATTGATTGTCATGTGCCGGCTGCCTTAGAACCCTACTAAGCATTGCTTTGGATCTTTTAAGTGTGAATTTCACCTTTTCCTCTCTACTGTTCAATATATTTCTTCCTCCAACTGACTCTGATTTCTGAATTGATAGGATCTTATTCTCTGCTCCAATGATCATAGACTCTCCTTCAACTGAGAACTTTGATTTTCCAGGTTTCCAAGCCAGACTGAGTCGCCTTCATGGAATGCCTTCCAAGAATATTAAAAAATCGGGAGGGACCCCACCTTCAATGGTAGGCATGCTTTCTTGTTTATTTGTCATGTTTGGAAATGTATCCATTTCTGTGGAATAAAAAGCCACATCCTCATCCTTTATTCGTATTCTAATGTTATACTTAAAAATAATCCATTTTTTTGTAGGCTACAAACTGGACCAGTGAGATTCCCCTATAAACCAAATCTTCTAATGCTAATAACTTAGTTACGTTTTGAACATCTGGGGAATGACTTTCGAGGGAACCTGGCTCCTGTCCTCTTCCCCTGGAGGAATATCACTGAAGTGAGAGCCTCTTTGATGAAAGCATGGGGCTGTTTTTGCTGGAGGACTGGTATTCTTCCTTTAGTCAGAAGTGAACCTGATGGGCGAGGCTCTTAGGGATCTAGGTTGGCCCAGGGTGGGTAGAAACTACTGTAAATTTTATATATTTTTCTCTTTTATGATTTTTTTTTACATTGAAACCATATATGTATCACTTGCTTTGCCAAATTGCTCACAAAAGCTAGAGAATTAAAAACTTCCAGATTTCACATCAGTATTCCTTAATGTTTATATTGTGACTGGATAAGAACTCATTTTTACATATCTGACTGTTGTAATTTAAAAACATGATGCATTGACGTTTATGGTTCATTTTTAGAGAAATCGTACATAGCCAACATTATTTAAAATATTTGAATTTTACTCAGGGTATTTTAATAAGGGCTAAGATGAGTCATAGGTAAGGTTGATAATCTACTAGAGTTTGTATTTTGTTCAAGTTTGCATTCTACTTGGATAATCTGCTCTGTATTGAAAACTCATTGTATTTTATAGAATAGTTTTTATTGTACTTGGAAAAAGTCATCTTTAGTTTTAAACTAGTCACGGTGATACCTAGTCTGTGCTAGTGGAATCATTTACTCTTACCTTTTAAACTATCTCCTCTGTCTGATACCTGAAACCAGTTAAAATGATCATTTTGGCTTAGACCATATTGAAATCATGTGAAAGCTGGTATTGCAACAAATACTGTATGACTGAATCATATTGTCATGTTTAAAAGTGAGACCTGCTTACACATCCTTAGAATGGAAAATGTGTGTGTCACTGTGAGTGTCAAAGATACTTGCTTGCGCTCATTTTTACCAAGCAGAAGGGAAAATGTAACATTTCTATTGGTGATATAGATACTATACTACATTCAGACCATTTGAGTTCTTCAAAATGGTTCTATTGAAATGATTACTATTTTTATTAATTTCCAATAATTGATGAAAATTGTGATTCAATACATGTATTTTTATATTATTGTATAGATTCATTGTTAATTCAGCATTTAATGGCTAATTTAAATATGATCATTGGAAAAGAAACTTGAAGTTGACATTTTCCTTCCCTAAAGTTGTTATAGCCTGAAAGATTCCAGCAAATGTATCAAGCAGGAATATGTGACATCTTTTAGATTACTTGTCTAAACCGGAGAGATTAAAAGTGATAAAGTGCGACTTTGAGTCTCTTTACCTTTGCATATTTAAAGCGATATTTTAAAGGTACAATAATGTGGTATTTGGTCATTGTAAGTAACCGTTTTTGTGCTATGTCCTTTGGAGTGAAACTTCGTGATTTTTTTTTTTCCTGAATTACACAAATGCTTTTATTTTATTTTGTATAATGACTGTCTTTTAGACCTGAATAAGTCACTTTAAAACCTTGGCCTATGAACTTTGCCTTACCAATCATGAATCTAGATGAATGCTCTCTAGTTCTTGGTTCAGTTTTACCTATTTTTATATTTGGTTCACTGCTTGCTTGAGCATAGCTGGGATTTGTAGCCCATTTTCTAGGCTTATTGCAATCTCACTGTGGTATTTTATAGAAGCTATTACAACTGATAGGCTAGCTTCATGGTATTGATGATACATGGCTTAACCATAGTAAAAGCTGCCTTTCGTCTCTCAATTGTAAAAAGGTGATTAAGTTTCACTTGATGGAGATATACTATATATGTGTGTTTATCATGAAACTAGTGCATTAGGCCATAAACTGTTTTTCTGGTCCATGTTTTTTGTATTCAAAATTTTATTGAAGACAATGAGCTCCTTCCAGTTTTCTTTCTTTCAATTCTGAATTGTCCTTGTTTGGATTTTTAAGTACTGTAATCTTTTTTTTTTTTTTCAATAAAATATCTGACTTGGGCAAGAAAGGTAAGAGTTCCAGTTTGTGCTGATATTTTTAAATTCCTGTGCTAAGTTTTCTTTCGTTGTTGTTGCTTGTACTGTCCACATTACGTGTAACAATCTAGTGTTAAAAATCATAACCTTACAAAACAGTCATCTTTAAACGGTAGCTGTAACATCCAGTAGTAAGAAATGAAATTTGATTGCTTAGACTGTCACTTGGAAAGCCAGATTGCCTTACAGAGAAATGAGTTTCCCGAGCAAAGCTAGACACATGTAGCTGCAAACCCATTAAATGGAATGGCAGCAAGGGGTTTCTTAAACAGATGGGTGATGACTACACAAATATAATGTTCTCTGAGAGAAATGACAGAAGGAGAATCTCTACTGAAATATTAATGTAAACATTTTTGGAGAAAAACTTCCAATCAGATTCTATTATTCACCATAGTAGTGTTCTGTACACTTCACTGAATTAGTGAATGCTGAAGCACTGCTCCTCAGGTAAACCGCAGGGTAGGTTCCTGTGCACTTAGGTCGTGACATCATGCAATCGATACATAACCTTATGTGTACGTTTGGGTTTTAAAACACCTTACTTGATATATATTGTTGATCTGTTAACATTGAACTCATGACCAACAGCCTTATAAGTCACGCCTGAGCATAGCTTATCTAATACGTGTATTTTCTCCATAAGGCACATGCCCGCCTTCTTGTGCTTAGGAACAGTAGACAGCACTGCCACAGTATGGCTGGGGACCACTTAAGATAGGGAATCACCAAAAAAAGCAAAAAAAGGTGGAAAATGTGCCCGTAAGTAAACCACAAAGACGACACTTGTTGACAGTGTTAGAGCTGAAACAAGAAAGCAGATTGTTGCCTTACTTGACCTCAGTGGGGAATGCACTTGTGCCTCAAATGATTCACATTTTTTTCACTGCTTTACTCATGCCTCTGAATGACCATGAAAGCACTGTGTAAGCGTTGACTTAGGGGTTACAAATAAATTTTAGTAAATACGCACAGTTGCCTATGTAGGACCTATAATTAAATAGGAGTGAGCATTGACTCTAGCTGGTTTTGTAAAAGAGCAGAGTGGTACTGCCTAATATAAAGTTTACAGACTTTGAAGTCAGATATTGGTAAATCCCCACCCGGGTTCTTCTTTTTGCTTGTAATTATAATTTGAATCTTATTTCCTCTTTCTGTTAAAGAGAGACAATAATTACTTTGCAGAAGTGTTATCAGGATTAAATGCGATTATGTTCCCATAATGGGCCCAGTACCATCTCTGTTACAGAGTATTTATGAAATAAATGATCATCACACTTATTAGATATATGAAACACAGAAGCTCATGATGTAGAGAACATTTGTATCATAGGTTCAAGTACAGGATTTTAGACTTTAAAACTTACCTGTTCATATTTTAGATATAATATCCCTTCATATTTAATATTTAAAATGCTTTAGATTACAGCCTTTTTATGTTTCTTTTATACCTGATTCATATTTGAGCCAGTCTTTGTCTTTAATGTGGTCTGTGCAGAATAATTTTGAATGAATTTTAGATTGACAGACACTGCATTAAATCTTAAAACTCAACTGCAAACTAAAAAGATTGTTTTAAGCTTCTTTTCTCCATTCCCCCCTTCCTCCTACCACAATTATTAAGCTATTAATATTTATTTGTAGAAAGACCAGTAATGGTCAGGAGATTTTGGTCCAGAGTTATCTGATTCTTAAAAGTAATTTTCTTCATGTGCATGAAGGGAATCCAGACAAAGTCCTGAGAATTTAATGCTGAGAGGAATTAACTGTTGCTGTCTTCTGTTCGAATAAGGCACTAATTTATTGAAGCCTAGCTCACCAGCCTCTTATATTCACCTCTTTTAGGAGAATTAAGCAAACAATAATTCCAAGGAATACCCTTTGGCCGTTATCCAAGAGATTTAGCTTGAGTCTCTTGTATTTTCAGAATTTGTGCATCAAGTATAATTCAGAATAATAATCTTGAGAATAATGATCTATCCCAGAATCAGTTTTGGGATACCACTGTATTTGCAAAGTGAATCTGATTAACTTGAGTTAAGCATAGCATTTAAGTTAGATAGCATGTGCTATCCCTAAGCATCATAATTAATCAGTGCATTATGCAGGTGAAAGATCTTTATGTTCTTTTTTTGAAAAGGGATGGTCTTTCTACAATGTTACATTTATCTAAATTAGCATTCAAATTGAGTAGTCTGTTGAAAGATCAGAAAATAAATGGCTCCATTTAAAATACAGTACCCAATATCCAACATAAATATTACATAAAGAATTGTACATAAGGGTTCTATCTTAAGATTTTATAATTATTTCAGTCCATTTTTTTGTATGGCTATAAAGAGAAAGTGTGATGGTGGTGGTGGTGATTTTGTCAAATGAATCTGATTTTACTGACTTTATTTAATATACATTGATGAAGTTTAAATATTTGAAAAAATGTGAACATCAGTCCTTTACCTAAATTGTCATGCTATACAAGTAAGCATACTGCTTATAATCAACAATGTAGTAGCTTATATCTCTTCAGACACTTGAGTCAATTCATTCTGTAAGAGAAAAAGAATATTATGTTTTTTCTTCATTTATGAAGTCATAGATGACAGGATTTCATGAGTGGCATATTGATAATGTTACTGTAATGATTTACTCTATATGTCTTACACAACTGTTGTTTTATTGTTTCTTAGGATGCTAGAGTAGGAATATTTAGTCTGATTTATAGCCTTTTATAACGGGAGGGCCATTTTAAATGGACTTGGTTTAAATAAGGGAACTACATAAACTTTCTTTTAGCCTAGTCTGAGATTTTATGATAGAAACAGACCTAAAATGATTTTTAAAAACATTCCCAGCATTTGTCCTCAACTGTAATTTGACCATGTGTTAGTTATCTATTTTTTTCAATGGAATTTGATAATTAAATGCTTAATTATAATCTATGAATTGATACTCATTTGTATCTTTAAAGAATTTTTGGATACCTTACAGAATATAAAAAGAATATACATTTAGAATTTTTATATTTTAAATATAAATTACATCATGTATATTCTAATCTATCACTATGTATGATAATAATTTAGTTTTTATCTGATCTTGAAGATTTCACCCTAGAAACTGATATTTTTTTCTTAGAATTTCTTTTGAGATAAAGTAGGTTTTGTATCATAGAAAAGTGACTGCTTAATAGATGTATAACAAATATTTCTTTTACAGAAGACTTTTTAACAGTATCTCTTGTTTGAATTAAAATTCTCTATTTTGGTGTGATTATTCACAACTTTATATTTCATGTCATGTAAATTTAATATCCTTGGTTAGTATTTGAAAATATGAATTTAACAATTTTTATTCTCTTCCATGAAAAGTAGTATTCATATTAGTATTAATATTTACTTTTATTATATTACACTTTACTGGTATATATATATGTATATATATACATAAATTCAAATAATGCAGGTATATAGTAATGCATTCATTCATTCAACAAATATTTGAATGCTTATTCTGTTCTCCATATTTAATCTTAAAATTCCTTTAGAAAAAATTGCATAAGCATATGTTCAGTCTTGGTATTTTACTGTTATCAAATGTGGCTACTTACACATTTTCCCCCCATATATTTAAAGTACTTATGCCTCCTTCTCCAACAACTTATTACTAGAATTGCCTTGACTTCGTATATTGTTGTTTTGGTTTGTAATACCTCAGAAGCCTGGAACTCGGCAAAGCAAATGTTAGCAGTGAATGCAAGCACTTAGGATGATGCTTACTATATGCCAGACATTTTCCCACATTCTATTTATTTATTGTAATTCATTTAATTCTAAGAAAATCCCTATAATAGGTCAGTGTTTACGATTTACACATTTAACTTTTCCGTTAGTAAGCCAAATTTAACGCAGTCTGGAAGTTTATTCGTCATGTTACTAATAAATAAAAATAGATTATCTTCACAAAAAAAAATCTTCCTTTCTAACAAAATCCTGTTCGAAGTGTGAGTAGTTTGAAATCTTTGCAGTATTCTGTGCTATCTTGAATAGTGAGCGCAATCAAGGTGTGTGCCATAGTAAAAGTAATAATTGAGATGTTTTACTGCTTCCAGCAGACGAATCACTGGACCCACATCCTCTGTTCTGATCCTTCTCACTATTTCTCTGGTAGTTTATGATACGTTCTTCTTGATCTTTTGCATCATCCATTTCAGGTCTACTTCCTTGCTCTTTGTTTCAGGTGGTTCTCCCTACATGCCTTCCAAGGTTCCTCAGTATCTCTCCAGCCATAAACAGGGTGCCTAGTAGCTGTCACATTTCTTCTTCAGTTCAGCTATGATAATATCCTTTCTATTTCTCTTATTCCTTTCCTTCCTCTAATGGAGCTTGGCAAAGTTCTGGGTAGACTTCACACAGGAGGAATATCTGCAAGTATGAGTTGGATCTCACTAACTTATTGGAGATAGAATTGGCAGACAGAAAAGTGTGGATGGGCAAGGTGTAAGTTTGAAACAGCATGGAATATTCAGGAAATTGAATCCAGAGTTGCTAAAGTACAAGTACTTGTGTTGAGTATGTCATAGACAGGATTTGGTTAGCAAGGTAGACAGGAGTTAGATCATTTCAGACTTTGTGGTCCATGGGAATGCGTGTGAACTGATGTAATCTCTGAGGAATTAAGGCAGGCAGTTTTGTCCTGTTGCATGGGCAGTGGTATAGAGTGTACATTGTCTGATTACAGGTTAAGACTGTATTAGGAGTCTAAAGCTGTCTGCCTGCTTTCCCAGTAGGTGGGATCCACACACAGTAGGCTAAACCCTTTATTTTACCAGACTTGATATTCTGATTGACCTTTGGATAGTATCCATTCATTCAACAAACATTTATGGAGCCTCTACTATATGCAAGATACTCTTCTAAGCCTTGGGTTTACACTGGTGAACAAGGCAGACAAGGTTCCCTGAAGCTTATATTTTAGTAAGTAAAAATAAACTTGATTGGGGAGGAGGATGAGTAAGTAAAAATGGCTGTGAAGAAAAAGATCCCCTGGAGGAGCAAATGGCAACCCACTCCAGTATTCTTGCCTGGGAAATCCTAGCGACAGAGGAGCCTGGTAGGCCACAGTCCATGGAGCTGCAAAGAGCTGGACATGACTTAGTGATTAAACAATAACAATGTAATAGTGAACCACAGGATGTGCAGGTGATTAGAGAGAATATGATTCCCAGGCTGGAGTAAATGTTCAGTTAAGTTCAGTCATTCAGTCATGTCTGACTCTTTGCGACCCCATGGACTGCAGCATACCAGGCTTCCCTGTCCATCACCAACTCCCGGAGCTTGCTCAAACTCATGTCCATTGAGTGAATCTACAGCCTTGATCAATTAGTGCCTTTCTTCTCATTGCTTTTATTAACAATATGGAAAAAGAAACGGGATTCTCACACTTGTTCATTCAGGAAGTTCGGTTATGTCCTGGACATCTCTCCTGATTCCAGTCCAGATTGACCACTGGTTTTAAATGTCACTGAAGGTGGGCCTGCAGGTAGCAAAAGGACACTTTTATTTATAAAGTACAGTATTAATTCTGATGCTTTTGAATATTTGTTTTGTATTTTTACTTAAAAAAGTTTGCAAGTGTCAAATATTTATATAGCATTCTGGTCTTCCTGTTTAGATTAAATCATAATGTTTGGATATGTAATATTTTAATATTATATAGTCATTCTGCTTGTATGGCTACTTGAATATTGTGCAGGGCAACTAGTCTTTTTATTATATTTCTAAAGATCATGAAATGCTGTGCTTTCTTCTTTTTCATTTTCTTTACTTTGGTGCTTGCATACAAATTCAGTTTCAGATCATTCACATTTATTAATAAAGAAATGGCTTAAGATTGATTTTTTTTTTTAAGGAAATTATTTTGGACTTTTTAATGATTCTTCTTAAAAGTATTGGATTGAAAACACTTGAGATTTTTTTTAAATACTTCTTTTAAGATGTTGCTTAACATTAAAACATTTTTTTCTTTTCTTTTGTATCCTAAAAATCTTTGCAATATGTTGTAAAGTGCTCTTTTAAGAAATTAAAACTGCTGATTGGTAACTATTGGACTCCATAAATGAAGATTAAGGACCCATTTCCTTGTTGCTCCTTTTTTTTTTTTTTTATGTATGGCCTGATTTTTATTGAGAAAAATCTTGCACTAACATACGTGCATAGGTAATATAAATGTATAGTTTACAGAATAACCAAAAATCAAACCTTATTCTCAACAGCTGCCTTCAGAAACAGGATTTTCTAATTCCTCTGTGTATCTCAAACTTCTAATATTAAAGATTTCCACATGCATATGTATTCCTAAACAATATGTCAGCTTTTCCTGTTTCAGTTCTTTATGTAAGTTGTATCACATTGATTGTCCTTTTGTGAGATATATATTTTTAGTGACGAATAGTTGAATCGAGTATTAGTTTCATGTGTACAGCAAAGCAATTCAATTATATGTGTACATTTTTAAAGGTTATTTTCCATTATAGGTAATTACAAGATACTTAATGTAGTTTCCTCTGCTATACAGTCAATCCTTGTTTCTTATCTATTTTATGTATGGTATTTTGTATCTGTTAATTCTGTACTCTGAATTTATCTCCACCACCTCCCTTTTTTCCCTTTAGTAAACCATAAGTTGGTTTTCTGTGTCTGTTTTTGTATAGAGATTCACTTACATTATTTTTTACATTCCATTCCTTGTTGCTCTTTAAAATTGTGACATTGTCAGAGTTTCCAATTTTTTTCTTGCTTTCCTTTTTTTTTTGAATCAAAATCAGGGAAACAGAAATGCTGCAAACACTTCACTTTCTTCAAAGCTTCTACTCTGGTTTTCTGCCTTTTATGTTGCTGATAGAATTATTTTGATGGTCTATAAAACTCAGCTTTCTAATTTGCCTTCAGATATGTCAAGTATCTAATAGCAGAAAAGTTCAAAATCAATGATGGGTAGAACACTTCCAAATAATATTTAACAAGTGCTTTCTATATTGAAGTCACCTGCAAATCCTCCAACTGAAGGTCAATTTGAACAACTGAGAATTCACTCAGAAGTCTTAGAAATAAAAGGGGTCCCTATGCTATAGTCAGCCAATGATAACCAGATATTTTTTACATGTCATCCAGTCCTGTTTGGATTCTGACAAACAAGAGACCATTGCCAACAGGTATATATACTTTAAGCCAATAAAACTTGTAAAATGTTTGTTGCTGTTAAATCACAAGTGTCTAAAATATTTACCAGCACCTTAATAGAGGAATAAACTAAAAGTTTAATGATGTCTTTGTGTACCAAGAAGTGATGACTTATGCCCCTCACAGTATAGCATCTTCCTCTTAGAACTTCATATTTAAACCTGATCTTTGTTTAAACAGTTCACCATCATAGTAATATTCAATGGCGTGTCATAGTAATATTCTTGGCCTTTTTGAAGTCTCTCAGATTGTATAGATTTTGAAGTATATAGTATAGATTTTAAAGTGTATAGATCCCTGGGTTGGGAAGATCCCCTGGAGGAGGGCATGGCAGCCCACTCCAGTATTCTTGCCTGGAGAATCCCCATGGACAGAGGTACCTGGCAGGTTGCAGTCCATGGGGTTGCAAAGGGTCGGACACAACAGAGTGATTAAGCACAGCACACAGCAGCAGACTAGAAATGTTTCTTTTAAAACTACATAATCCTGAAAATAAAATTATTACTTAGATATTATGTCATCCCTTTTAGTTTACATATATCTGACACATTCTTCTAATTTTTTGATCTTTAAAACAAGAATGTTTTAAAGAAGTATAATATATCATTTATTGGATGAAAAAGTAAGTGTATGTTACCTCTCACTCAGAAACTTGATGTCTTGCTTACTTGTGTTTTCAGCCATAGACTTCTTCGTTCAGTTCTACGCACGTGTAATGAAAGCATGTGGTGTCTGTGGGGAAATAAGATATGTCTTTGTCCCCCAGTAGCTTGCAGTTTGGTTGGTGAAAATTAATTGGGACATGGAGAGAGAGAGAGAGAAGAGAGACCTATTTGCTACGGGATGCACTGATCCTGTTATTTTTCATTCTTCAATTGCACTGCTCCTAAGTTGTTTTTCATTGTTCAACTAATATTTTAGTTTTATGTGTTATCTTTGTTTTCCTCCACTCTTTCCACATCTAGACATGTCTGTATCTCACTGCTTTCCTTGTCTATATTTTTAGCCCTTTCTTTCCAGTTTTCATCTATCAGTGCCCTATCGTAGTTACTCATAAGCTTACATTTTGACAGTACCTTAGTCTCCTTCCTGGGCTTTCTTCCAGTTTTCCTCCCTCTAATCCGTATGACATGTGACTCCATGTAAACATTTTAAAACATGGCTAGACCCTAGCCAAAAAAATAGTTTTTACCCCCTTTATCATCAAAGTCAGGTTTGTAATTCTGACTTTCCCTGTTCACCTATGACCTATAGATAACACTTCACTCTTTTCCAGATGGTACTAGGTCATAGCATCCCTACCTCTCCCTCAACCTGCCCTTACTGAGCCATGTTCATTCTTTGTATACTTTTGCTCACAATAGTGCTCCCGTCTTCTTTCTGTTAGATTCATGTTCTGCAAGGAATAGTTCAGGCTCGATACCTTTTCTTCAGAACCTTCTCTAGCTCATCACACTTCAATGATCACTCCATCTTCTGAAACACCATTCTTTCGTTCATTCACTGGTGACCTTTCTATTTTACACTGTTACTCATCTTCATGGGGCTTCCCTGGTGACTCATTGGTAAAGAATCTGCCTGTCAATGTAGGAGATGCAGGAGACACAGATTGTATTCTTGCCTGGAAAATTCCATGGCTACAGTTCGTGAGGTTGCAGAGTTGGGCACGATTTTGCAGCTAAACAATTCATCTTATGTATGCATTGTATCCCAAGCACATAGCACCCCAGTGACAGGAGTCCAGCTCCTAGCCCACAACATGCGCTTAATAATATTTTAAATGTTGATAGGGTCTACTGGGTATTTCTTTATACTTTTTAGGGAGTTTTCCACCACTACAACCCTTTGTCCAATTGCTAGTACAACCTTAAGTAACATCTTTTCCTACCAATGTTAGTATCTAAGTTCTTCGTTTTTTTTATTTTTTATTTTTTAAAAAATATTGGCCATGCCGCACAGCTTTTGAGATCTTAGTTCCCAGGCTGGGGATTGAATTCAGGCCCTTGGCAGGGAAAGCACCCTGCCCTCACCACTGGACCTCCAGGGAACTCCTTCATTGTTTTTAATTTGTCCTTTTATGCACTTCATGATGTGATGCAGATAAGATTCCATCTGCAGGGCACTAAAAAGCTGCTTGGATGCCCCGTGTACAGATGCTCACCTTTTGGTTAGGGGATCCTTAAATGTTGTTATCCATAGTGATTTCCTTTGGATGTACTGTGCTCATTCATTCAGCCATATCTGACTCTTTGCAGCCCTCTGGACTGTAGCCTACCAAGCTTCTCTGTCCATGGAATTCTCCAAGCAAGAATACTGGAGTGGGTTGTCATTTCCTCCTCCAGGCAATCCTCCTGACACAGGGATCAAACCCGTGTCTCTGGCCTCTCCTGCACTGCAGGCAGATTCTTTACCACTGAACCACCTGTGAAGCCCAATAATCTCCTAATAAGTAATCTCCTGTCTCAAGCAGGGTAGGATGTTGGGGGCTGGGGAGTGGGGTGGGCTCGTGTTTGACTCCACTCACCAGCATTCTGATTACAAAGCAGAAGCCTGGACACTTTGTCTACAGACTTTCACTGAATTCTCTTAATTCTATTAAAGATATGTCAGTGGCCCTTTCTTTCACATCATCTTACCATACATTTTGTGCTTCAGTTGGGATCTAGGGAAGGGGTGGTGGGGTGGTAATGTTCTGTGACTGATTGGCCAAGGATTGGGACCAAGAATCAACTTTAAAAAATAGGTTTTTGAGCAATTCCCTATTTAAGAGATATCTGGAGCCTCCAATTTCTGAAACTTTCTGGAACCTGTTGCTTCAGTCCTTTTACTTTCTTGCCACCCGCTCCCTACCCCATTGCTGGAGAATGTTGAGTGGTCAGCTGCGCGATCGTTTTGTTTTCTTCTTCTGTGATTTTGTGAACACAGATTGCCTGGTGGTATCTTCTTTCCTGTCTCCTTTGTCCTTGTGAAGTTACACCTTTTTTATTCCATACTGTCGTTTTAGTGGGGCTTTGAGAGGGAGCTGAAATGTATGATTCGTGGGTGGGTTATGTTTATTGGTAAATGCTACCTAGTATTTTCTTTTGACTTTGTTTTTTTAATAGTAATAGATTCACAGGTTTTAAGAGACAAATATCACAAGAAGTGCCCTATATCCAATTCTTCCCATACCCATCTATACAAATACAGCATCAGTTAATCTGCACTGTGATTTTTAAACTTTAAAAAAAGTCTAAGAGATTATAAATTATACCTATTTTTATTCTTTTGTTTGGCTGCATAATGTTGCATTTTAGTATATTATTAAATAATTCTGCTTTTATTTTGTGTAACTAATATGAAAGGACAGAGATATTTGATTACTGTTAATTATATTAGCTAACATTTATTGAGTTTTTATTTGCCAGGTGGTATTCCAATCTATGTGTGTTAATTTATTTAATGTTCAAAAAAAAAAAGCCTATTGAGATAAATATTCTCCTCTCCACTTTATCAGCCAAGAACAGGGGCAAATGGCTTAAATGACTTATTCAGGGTCACTGCTTGTAATTGTTCGTGTCAGAATTTAAACTCTGGCCCTGTGACCCACTCCTCAAAGACTTAGCCATCAAGCTATGCCTCTTCCCCTTGAAGGGTAAAAATATTTCCAATTAATTTTTAATTTGTAAAAAATTGACAGGCCTAATGGCCCACTGAAATAATACATCTTAGTTATGTATAGTTTGGTCAATCTAGTGAATATATTGGGTACATAATTACTCTGTGTTTAGTTGATCAAGTTAAATCTACTGAATTGGATATATGTTGTATTTTTCAATGTAATAATTTTCATCGTGTAACTATGCTGTCCATGTCTCTTATCAACTCTTCTGTTTTTTTCTCTCCTTTCCTTTGGTACCTGTTGATTTAACTTACTAGGCCCTTGCTGACATTTATATCTTTTCTTTCTCATCATCAGTTAGGTTCTTCATATCCAAAAAGGTGAGTGACAGCAATAAATATTTAAATAGAATGGAATATTTTGTAAAGAGCATCTTTACAAACCCCAGCATCCTGTGATTTAAGTATTACTGTAATTTCATTGTATGGACTAAAGTGATTTTCAAAGAATTAGCTTCATCATGAAGGATCAGAGCCAGGTCTTCTGAACGCTGATCTTCTTACACATGAAAATTATCAGAAGTCACACTCTTTTCTGTTTAGCCGGACCTGTAGTGATTTAGCTTTTTTTGAGTGTTAGGTTTTGATCCCATGAGACCTGACACTTAAATTTCTTGTCAGCTTGAAAAGGTGGTCTATTTCAAAATTTGATTGGGCTTCCCTGGTGGCTCAGCTGGTACAGAATCCGTCTGCAATACAGGAAACCTGGGTTTGATCCCTGGGTTGAGAAGATCCCCTGGAGAAGGGAACAGCTACACACTCCAGTATTCTGGCCTGTATAGAATTCCATGGGCTGTATAGTCCATGGGATCGCAAAGATCAGACATAGCTGAGAGACTTTGACTCACTCACTCACTTATTTTGAGGAAAGATTTATGAGTTTTTATTGTTAATTCTTAAGTTGTTGCAAATTATGTTCATGCAATGAATTTGGCATTAGCTTTCTTCATATTTATTAGCATCACAACTTTCCCCTAATCCTCCTTCCTCAGTTAGCATCTTAAGTACTAGCACAGGTCTAATACAGTCTTTGGAATTGTCTGTTTATAGGAAAAACCAATTAATCTGACTCCTTGATTGAACATCTTGTTTCTTCAGTAAATTGTTTCATATATATTACACTTTCTTCAGCAAATTGTACATATATGTTACTAACACATTTTAAACACCTAATTATATATATTGATCATATGATTGTTCTTGAAATGCCTTTACTTTCCATTGTAATGTTACTTAGAGGTGCTGGCTGTCTAGCTGACTGGATGAATTTTCTTTCCTCCTATTTTTCTCACTAGAAAATTCTAAGTGTCACAGTCTGGCACTATGAAACCAAGGGCAAGGCAGACACTTTATATATGAAAAAAGGGCCTTTACAAACACATACATACATACACACACACATTTTCTTTTTAGATTATATTGTTTCTTGTAGGTGGTTCTTGATTTCATTTAGACACTTTGAGGACATACACTTGTTTTCATAACAGTCATCATAAACTTAAAGTGAATTAAGATATGAATATGCATGAAGAAATTAGATGTTCTAACCATGAATATATGGCATCAGTGTGTCTAGAGTGAATTACAGACTTTACTCATTTCTGGACCATTTGTTTTATATATAGATTAAATATAGATAATTACTCATTTGACAGGTTACTTTATTACTCTGATGTATCTCAGAGTACCACGTGCAGTTATAGTGTGATTATTGTAATAATTTGGATTCACTAATAACCAAATGAACATTTCATTAAATTAAAATTTTAAAAGTGGAATTTGATTTTGTTTAAAGTCAGTTTTACTTCCAGTAGTTACTTTGATTTCATAGCGGAATTATACTTTTTAATTGAAATTTTTAATTCTTTTTAAGCTCACATGTTAAATGTAAAAGTGTTTTGTTACTATTCTGAATTATAGTTAGAAACTTCTGTAGGTTAGTCATTTCATTTTCATCTTGGACCTCACTTGTATGAGAAAAAGATTGTGAATTCAGTTTAATTTGTTGGGGGCAAATGTGTACCAGATAATGTACTAAACTTAAAATTTATTTTTACATGTATAGAGCACTTAGCCAAATACCTAGCTCTCTAGATGTTTTAATAATTGTTTTCCTATATAACTCTAATACTTTGTCTCTCAATAGTATATGGTTTAGATGTATATTAAATGGTTAAATTGCTTAGAAATAATTTGCACACACATTAATATTCATACCCAAGGGAATAAAATTAAAACATTCTAATCAAGTATCATGTTTTAATCCATATTTTTTTGTTTTACTTTATTTTGTTTTTTTATTAGGGGACTCGTGTTGCTAGTTCAAAGTGATCTTTTTGGTTCACACAGTTCTTTAGAAAAGCAGATCTATTCTGGCTGTGTAATGCATTTTATTTAATTTTATAGTTTTTATGGTATCGTATATTAGAGATTGCCAAAAATATAGAAAAATTTTAGAGAACATTTTTGGATTTGATGGATTACCACTCTTGAAAGGGAAACAAAACACTAAATATTTCTAATCCCGCATTATTTACCGCATGGGTGGTTAAATGCTACTTTAAGCCTCATAAAATTAAAAGGGAGAAACCTGCCAACTGTAGCAGGAATTGGATTTAGGAAGAGTGGTACAGAGCCAAAATATTGCTACAGAATTAAATGTCAAAAATCTTCTTTAATAGTAGATATATAGTTCACAGTGCCTGGTTATGATTAATACATTTAATCTAAATCACTGAAAGTTGCACTCTCCTTTTCCATAAAATACAATAGGACACAAATCAGTTTTACTGTAGATGGATAACAATTGGAAAATAATGCATCTTCCCGCCCAATAAATTGTCAGTTATACCTTTTAACTAAAATCAATTCATCTTTCCAAAATTTATTGCAATTTCTAATAATAAATCTCCTCAAATGTTTATTCATTTGGTTTTTGATACATTTGTGCCACTTTTGCTATGGTCTAATGTTTTCTCTTTTGATTCATTGTAAATTAGAAAATCTATTTTGAGTCAGTTTTCTAGTTAAGAAGTTAAAATCTATAACCTAGCACTTTTTTCACTCTCCACTGTACATTTTAATACCCTTGAACTTGAACTTAAATGCAATCCAGTAATTCTTTTCCGAAAGAGATTAAAAGACTTTTCAGTCTTAACTTCTTGAGGAAAGGCCGGATTCATAAAAGAAGCACTTTGGCGATTATTAGATGATTGTTGTCATAGATCCATTTTTAGAATCAAAATGTGGGGAGAAAGAGACACACAGAGTCGCAGCATGATCCCATGTAAGTACCTGGTACAAAGAAGAGGGAATACTCATTTGGATTAGGGTCATATTGGGAGCCTCCTTTTGTTTTCCATTGATAGCAGTAACCCAAAAGGAAACATAGCAATCAACTATATTATGTGTGTCTGACACAGAGGTCTTCCCATCATTAATCTCCAGATTTACTTTTTAAATCTCTGTGTATACATTTTCAGATTGTTCTTTTTTAATGTATCCTAAGTGTGAAACCAGATTGGTTTTCCACATGGTATTTTAGAATGTAGTTGTTCTTGTTTTTTAATTTAGTACATGATGCATGAACATTTCCCATTCTTTGTACTCTTCATATTATCTTTAGACTTAAAGTAGATGTTCAGATACTAGATGGTGAACACTGAGTTTGTCATTTTAATTGTGTACCTTTCTTTATTTATTTCACAGTGAAGTCAGATTGGTATCCCCCTTTCTTTTCCACCTGCACCTTTACTGTGCTATTACATAAAATTTAAAAATGAAAGTAAGAATCAATTTTCTTTCCCACAAATCTACGAAAATGTGCTTGCAGTCAGCATGTTCTGAGGCTTGATGTTAAGTTGACACTTTTTATATCAGTTAAAATTCTAGAATATATTTTTGAAGGTGATACTATTAGGAATGGAAGTGACATTAATTTGAATCAAACCTGTAACTCACTGGCAAATTTGTATCATCACTAATATATAAGATGTCATATGATTAATTTAGCAGGTAAAAAAATGTAATTTGTATAGCCAGAATAGCTGAAATAGCATTCATTAATTGAGCTAACTGGTAAAGAAAACACGTGCTTTCTAAGGCAAAGATCAGACATGAATTACAGGTTTTGTTCATCTAAAAGTAGTGCTGCTTTTTTTTTTAATCTGTGAACTTATTAATTTTTTGATATATGGATTCTTTAATATAAAGTGTGTTAGTCATTGGTACTTACCAAATTAATTTCTATATTAACAAATTAGAAGTTTTAATAAATTTAGCTAGCTGTGAAAACCTTAAAAGTAATCTCTGACTTATGTGTACCTTCTAATTTGATTTTCACATCACATTAGATATGAAAGTAAATCAAATAATGCTCTTTTACATAAAAAAAGATCAGCTGAAACATTTATGCTTCTCTTTTAAATACCAATAACAGGTTTTAGTGGTATTCCTCTGGTGGTTTCATAAACATTGGCTAATAATACAGAGTCCATTTATTGCTTAAGTGTTAATAGTTTTTTTCTATTACTCTCATTAATGAAGATTTTAACAATAACTGTAAGATCACAGTTGTTACCTTTGCATGGTAGCATTCAGTTTTGCAAAGGGTAACAGCATTTTTTTTTTTTCTTTTCAAAAAAGGAAGTTAAGATTCTGAAGAGAAAAGTAACTGACTTAACTAATAAGCAGATCAGGGTCAATAGTCTAATTCTTGGTCTAGAATCCTCTTCTGTTTTCCCCACCTGCCTCTCCGTAGCCTTTCTAGTTAAATGTGAATTCATCCTGGAGACTGAAGTTTTTAACATTTTTAACCATAGTTTTTGGAATTGCCAGGTAAACTTCACCATTTTCAAGCAAAAGGTATGTTTTAAAAAAGGTGAATTAGTAATTATTTTTCTCCAATTCTCTAGTTCAGTGTCTTTGACCATTGATGTATCCTAACTAGTCTCCTTATTTAGTCTTTCCTTCTCTACTTACTTTCTTGCCATCATCAACTTTCCTCAATTTCTAACGTGATCTCTGTGCCCCATTTGACTTCTAACATTAAACCTACTACTGTACCAAAAGCATGTAAATTCCTTTTCTTCTTGTTCGAGGTCTTTGCCATTAGGACTTCCGCTGTCT
The DNA here is from genome assembly GCF_000754665.1 of Bison bison bison. Classification (NCBI taxonomy): domain Eukaryota; kingdom Metazoa; phylum Chordata; class Mammalia; order Artiodactyla; family Bovidae; genus Bison; species Bison bison. Next base: position 4,417,940 of record NW_011494897.1, read on the forward strand.
TCCCATCTTCACATCCTAACTCCCCTTCAGTTGATGGATTCTAAATAAGTCTTGAACTTTGCAACATCTATCAATTGGCTCCTGCTGTTTTTACCATTTGAAATATCACCATTTTCATGTCAGTCTGGGGAAATCTTGCCCATTCATCAAAATACATTTTCATTCAAATCTTACCTGTAAACTTCCCTGCCAGGAGGCATCTCTCCTCTCATGCAGAGTCCCCACTGCCGTCACTTTATCAGTCAGAGAACCGTGTGTTAGCCCCTGCTGATAACAGTTCAAGCCAAAAGCACAGAACCAGAAATCAGAATACCTTCTCTCAGATTTACTGGCTATATGACCTTGGAGAAAACACTTTTGAGCTTCAGTTTCCTCATCCCTAAATAGGGATAATAAAAGATAACATGAAATAAGATATGTCATAGGATTTTGTGAGCTGTAAAGACACTATTATTCACATTAACTTCAGGAGTCCAAATTCAAATGCCTTCAGGGGCCAGCAGATAATATATACATATATGTGGGAAGTAACTTGGTGTCAGGGAGACAGCTGCACACTAACTAAAGATATTCAGATTCAAAACATTTTAAGATTTGATAGCCAACAAAGGAAAAAAACCAAAACACCGCACTTGATACTGGCCGTGGCAGTACCATAAGGGAATAAAACACTTACCATTTATTCTTGTCTCTTTGATGGCATGCCCAAATCTTTAATTGAAGAAAGTATAGTTCATGAATGCCACTTATTTTGACTATATTTAAAATCAAAATCATTATTGAGTTGAAGAATAGAAAGGTATTGAGATTTTCTATGTACCAGGTCCCTGAAATCCAATATAATGAATGACATAATGTCCCTACTCTCAAGGGTCCTATAGGTGTTTGCGTGTACACAGAGAAAAGTTCCACTACAGAGACTTAAACCAGTTGCACTGTTGAGACCAGAAAAAGAATAGTTGCTTTTACTAGTGGTTATCAAAAGGATATTTGAGCTGTGACTTTGATCAGGTCTTTCCACAAAAAATAGGAAAGGTAGCGTTATATAGTAGCATGGTTAGGAGATTTGGAGTTAGAGCTCTGTTTGACTCACTGTTACACAGTCTTAGGCAAAGTTACTTTGATCACTTACTTCCCTCCATCTTTTACTTACTTTCCTTTATGTGACCTTTTCCCTTTCCTTTATGTGACCTTTTCCCTTTCCTTTATAGCACCTAACTTAATTTGAAAAAATTTTTTTTCTTATCTTCTGTCTCCAACTGCTAGAATTTATGCTTCTAGGGCCTGGGACTCTTGTCTGTCTTGTTGGCCTCTCTCTTTTGAATCTAGAACAATGTTTGACACATTGTAGGAGCTCAGTTTATTAGTGAGAGTACTGAATGAATGAACGTGGGCTTCTTGTGAGGATCAACACAGATTTGTTTGTAGGTATCCCTTTTGCAGAAACTTAGGTCATCCAATTCTAAGTCTAGTAATTTAGGTCAGCAAACCAAAGATGAAGAGTTGTAAAAATGCCTTGCTGTTTAAGAAATACTGAGTTCTCAGCTGTGTGTTAAATTTAAGGTACATCCGTAGTAATGTCAGGACTTCTGACAATACAAAGACCATGAAACTAATTTTGATCATACTTCTTCAAGCCGAAACATTCTCTTCCTCTCCAATTTTTTTCGTTTTATAAATGTATGAATTAGATGTTAATATATAATTTTTTAGATTTTAAAAGTCTACCAGATTCTTAGCATTTCTTCCTACATAGTCTTAAATTTTCCTTGTAAGATCCTTTTCTTCAGGTAAGTTCTTAGAAGGTATCTTAGTGTCTATCACTGGTAAATTTGCTGTTTTAAATCTGCAACTGGATTCATTTCACTTTTGTTTATGAACAGTAGTTTTTCTGCATATAGAAATCTGGGTTAAATCATTTTTCTCAGCACTTGGAAGGTACTCTGTGACTGCCTCCTGGCATTTGTTGTTGCTGTTAAGCAACCTGTTGTCAGACTCACGTTAGACAACGTGGTTTTGTTTCCCCCTGCTCTGGCTGAATTTTTTTTTTTTTTGTCTTTGATATTCTGTAGTTTCACATTATGCACAAATGTGAATTTACTGACCCCACTTTTATATTGTCTTTCTTGCAACTAGTAATTTCTGTCTTTAACCAGCTTTTTAAAATTTTCAGCCCTTATCTAAATGTTCTCTTTTGTTTATTATGCGTCTTCTATTTCTCTAGGACTCCAGATAGATGTGTGTTGCACTTTCTCATTTTACTCTCAATATCTCATAACCCTTTTCTCCTAGCTTCCATTCCATTGTTTTTATGTCCCACACTGTAGGTAATTCCTTCAGCCTTGTCTTAGAGGTAACTGTAACTCATCTACTGTTTAATTCATCTGTGCTGTTAATGGGGGGAATGGGAGTAGTCTAAATACAGTGACTGTTTATGAGACATTAGTAGTCTTTCATTTACCCATGTTTTACTGCATCCTATCCAAGGAGTTTAGTCTCAAAATTTCTAATTTCTATTGCTTTTATAATAAAGTTATCCATATATGGCATTCTTACAATGATTGGTGTATTTCAGTAGTTTATTTCTGTTGTAGTATAAACTCTACAATCTCTAGGTGTACCTGTTTATTGTAGTTAAGTATATTTTATACTCAAATGTTAGTTGAGAATAAGGCTGAATAAGTAACCAAGGCAATTATTTAAATCATTAAAGTTTTCTATGTTTAATAATTTGTTGACTGGTTATATACTGTGAATTGTTTACATTCTGCCACTTTTTTCTAGTCTTTGATAGGACATGATGTAATTCATTGTTTTTAGCCCTGTGATATTTTAATGTGAAACATTCATCTTTTAGCCTCACTATATAGATATATATATTTTTTTTTAACAGGTATTTTTGCTTTTTTAAAAGTAAAATTTTATAAATGTAGTATTGCCCTTTGTTATTTTTTTTGGTCTTATCACACAAATATTTTTTCTCTTACGATTTTTCATAGCATGTTAATAATTGAGAAAATGTAAACCAATTAGCCATGTCCAAAGAATGTCCTTATATGGAGTCAATCTTTATATTCACTGTCATTACCAAAAGCATTTTGACATTATGGTATTGTGATAGCTTTAAGAAAATTTTTCTGAAAATGCTTTATAAAGTGCTTTTGTACCAAGCGCTTTTATACTTGGTACAAAATTTAAAATACTATCCAATTATAAGTTATGATTAGTAATAATTTGGGTAGTGCTTTTCTCCCCAGGAGTGTCAAGCATTGTATAAGTTACTTTTTGGGCTTTGTCTATTCTGTGGCAGTTAAAGAAAAGGACCCAGGGCAATGGAACAGGAAGAGGGTGACAGCGAGGAAGAAGCATATGAAAGAAAAGAAGTAGGAGAGATGAATAGGGACCAGCTCAAGTAATAGTGCCCGGCCAGTTAAGGCTGCTGCGTCTGTTTGCAGTGTACCTCACGTGACTTTTACTCATGACCTCCTGATTCCCACCTCTCAGCTACCTCAGATATGTTTTGATAGAAGTGAAGATGGTCAAAGACTGTAGAAAAGGAAATTTGACTTCAAGCTGAAAAAATAGACGCCATGTTTGCAAACTTGAATTTTAGGCTTTAACTGGTTATTAATAAAACTGTTGCTCTGCAAGGCACTCCAGAACTAGGCATGCATGTGTGTTCCCGTGAGTGTCCACATGTACGCACACACACCTAGTCACAAGAGGCATACACTCCTACACATCCCAGCAAGGAATGAGGAGGGCTGGAATCCCTCCGGAACTCCGGCCCTGTCTTGCTAGTAGCCTCTTGTATTGGACGGAGCATTGGGCATTGGAATCAGCCTGAGACATAGATTGTTGTTTTAATCCCTGCAACTAATTAACCACATGAACTTGTGTAAGACCTTAATCCCTTTCAGCTTCAATTTCTCTTCTTGCCTTTGTCTTGCAACTTGACATTTATCAGTGCCTTTTTATGCAAAGTTCTTATGCTCCGTGTTACTACATAGTTCTAGTGTGCCTATCTGTAACCTGAAAGTTTGAAATCAGTGATTTCTAAGATGCTTTCTAACCCTATATCCTGAACACCAGTCAAGACCTGTAAAGGATAAAAACAAGAGAAACACACTGTGAAGATGGAAATTCTTTCCAGCAAGTCTAAAGCAGTACTTCTTAGTCACCCAGCAAGTCTTGGAGAATGGGTGTGGTGAACTTTGTTAAAATGTAAATTCTAATTCTGTAAGTCTTGGGTGGGGCTTGAGATTTTTGCATTTTTAAGAAGCTTCTAGAAAATGTTGCTACATCTGGTCTGAGGACCCTTCTTTTAAGTAGTGAAGCTTGAGAGGATGATTGTGGAAGGGGAATTTTTAAAAGAGAATGATGACAAGAGTAAAGAATGATTACTGAAGGAAAGTTATATACTGATTATAAAGAGAAATTATAGGCAGGGTGTGAGATGCAAATCTTTACTGTGATTTTGAGATAATTGGGAGATTTTGGCTCTGGTCGTACTTTAGTATACTAAGGCGAGGGCACCCCACTCCAGTACTCTTGCCTGGAAAACCCCATGGATGGAGGAGCCTGGTGGGCTGAAGTCCATGGGGTTGCTGGGAGTCGGACACAACTGAGCGACTTCACTTTCACTTTTCACTTTCATGCATTGGAGAAGGAAATGGCAACCCACTCCAGTGTTCTTGCCTGGAGAATCCCAGGGACAGGTTAGCCTGGTGGGCTGCTATCTATGGAGTCGCACAGAGTTGGACACAACTGAAGTGACTTAGCAGCAGCAGTAGCAGCAGCAGCAGTAAATATAAACATGTCTTAATCCTTATTTGTTTGAAACAGAATTTTTAAGGATATAACATTTCCCTATTAACTTTCAGATTTGTTAGTTGAAAGGTTATTTTACCAGTGATCAGAATTATGATTATTAGTTTTCATTTCTTTATAGTATCTGATGGGGAGTATGTGGAAGAGAGGGATTCCCAATCTAAAGATCATTTAGATTTATGATGTGGTTGACCAAATTAAACTTGTACACGTATGGTAAATTTATTTAAGAAGATAGAGAAACTGTATTCTTATGTTTGTCTAAGTCTAGCTTTCTTGTGTAATACATTTTCCTAAGTGAAACACATGATTATTTCTGGCTTTGTACCCTGAAAATGTGTGTATATACTGGTAAAATTATTTTAGCAAAAATAATAATGATATATTTGACATTTTTTGTACTCAAAAATCTATTGTGTATTTCATATTTTAACCCATCTTAATTTAATTGTTGTTCAGTTGCTAAGTCATGTCCAACACTTTATGACCCTATGGACTGCAGCACTGCAGACTCCTCTGCCCTCCACTATCTCCTGGAGTTTGCTCAAAAATCTTAATCAGCCTACCGTATTGAATACCAGTTAAAACTGTGGACTCTAATCACTGAGATTAGGGGATACTTTCATTTCTTTTATTTCTCATTTCATTTGGAAAAATCACAATAGCTTGCTAATTGTATATAAAAATAGGACTTTTTATAAACAGCAGATAGGTGGTGCCCTGGTTGCAGGCTTTGATGGATTCTCAATGAAATTCAGCTTATCTGTTGCTTGTAAATATATTTCAGTAAATTTTGTAAAGATTGTCTTAGCATGCAGTCTAAAAAGTCAAAGTCTTAATGGTAAAAATGCAGCATTTGCATTCACCTTTAGGTGTTATTTAGCCCCAGTACTATACCTCAGCATTTAAACTCTTGATGATTTTTATGTACTAAGTGCATAGATTTACTGCTGCAGTCTGAACATTTTTAAATTAAAATATATCTTTCATTCTGAATGTATTGATTTACACATCTCTGTGTCAATATTAAGTCAAGCAAATTTTCCAATAAGTTGAAAAGATCTGGCAGGGCAACTTAAATTTATTAGATTTGCTAGAGGTTTTTTTTTTTCCCTTGTCTGTGTTTAGGCATCTCTTTGCGTTTTTACTCTTGATTACAATTTTATTTTTAAACTAGAGCTAGAGTTTTCGTAACACATTTTCATGCCTCTTCGCATTTTTTGTGACTTTTATCTTGAGTGAACTTCCATTGGAAACCTTTACATTCCTTACTGTGTTCTTGGCCTTCTTTGCGACTGTTTCTTTAAACAGTATATTTTTGTTTTTTAATGTTATTGTAAAATTATTTTTGTTTGAATTTTATTTGAATTACAAAACTAAGTCATATTCCTTTATATACTGTTTTGTGAATTTTAAGTTTAGGAGAACTTATACTCTTAAAAAGATCAGACTGAGAAATGAAGTTACCTCAGTTTATTAAAAACAAGAGTTTTGTGAAGATTTAAAATGGGTAGGCATGATACACCCTAATTTCTAAGTGTGAATAGTTACTTTCTGATATTATAAGTGAAAATTCTGTTTACATATTTTAACTAACCTAGACTATCAGTCCGGAGAAGGCGATGGTACCCCACTCCAGTACTCTTGTGGAAGGGGAATTTTTAAAAGAGAATGATGACAAGAGTAAAGAATGATTACTGAAGGAAAGTTATATACTAATTATAAAGAGAAATTATAGGCAGGGTGTAAGATGCAAATCTTTACTGTGATTTTGAGATACTTGGGAGATTTTGGCTCTGGTCGTACTTTAGTATACTAAGGCGAGGGCACCCCACTCCAGTACTCTTGCCTGGAAAACCCCATGGATGGAGGAGCCCGGTAGGCCGCAGTCCATGGGGTTGCTCAGAGTCAGACACGACTGAGCGACTTCACTTTCACTTTTCACCTTCATGCATTGGAGAAGGAAATGGCAACCCACTCCAGTGTTCTTGCCTGGAGAATCCCAGGGACGGGGGAGCCTGGTGAGCTGCCGTCTATGGGGTCGCACAGAGTCGGACACGACTGAAGCAACTTAGCAGCAGCAGAATATCAGTCATCATAGACCTAGGTTGAATGAGAGGATCACTCTTCTATAATCACACACTAAGAAGACAGACGGGTAGCATGAGATGATGATAGATCCAAGTTCAATGATATATTCATCTGATTACTTTTCACATTGATATTTTAGACTGGCATAAATACACTCATCTCTTATATACCATCTAAACTTGACTTTAAAGAACAGACTAATGATTATATTTAATATCAAAATACGTGAATTTTGTGTTAAGGGGAAGGTGGCAGTGTTACTCAATCAGTAAAATCAGTATAAATGGATAAAAACTTAGACACAAGGAGAAAATGGCAAAAAAATCATACCCGAAACTTTAACCAGAATTTAGTGAACTAATCAAGCCCTGGATGTAATAATTCTATTTTAAGTACCCAAACTTTTTGTGTGTCTTGATGGTAATGTTTGCAGTTTAAGCCAATAATTCTTTCCCTGCCTTTAAATCAAATCTGCCCTGTGCTTTGTGATCCCCTCCCCGCCCCCCCACCCCAGTGGAGTAGGGTGTGTAGTGTGGGTAAAACCTGCCTCTAACATACTACCTTGGCATTGATAACCAATACTTTCATGACTTTTCTTGACTTTGACCACTTAGCAACCAAGGAAATCCTAATCATCATGTAACAAAACTGAATTTATCTGTAGAAAAAAATAACTGGATGAGTTCATAGAACTATAGCTCTAAGTTTTTATAATAGCAAAAGCTAACAATAATTGAATACAATGCCAGACTTTTTCACACAAGCACAGTCATTTAACCCTCACAAGCCATATAACTTGGTATTATATCTCACTTTTACAGGTTGGAAAAGTAAGACATGGTTAAGTAATTTGCTCAAGATCATATTATAGCAAATGGCAGGGCCCAAGCTTGAAACTAGGTCTCTCTAAAGTCAAAGGTCACATTCCTAAGTATTATACTATACTGCCTCCTCATGCAATAAAACTGTTTTGGTTTTATAATCAGTTAAGTTGCATTATCCTTACTTTTACAAAGACGATTCAGTTTTCAAAATAAAATTGGGAAATTTTCTTCCTTGAAATATTAGCAAATTAAAATAATATTTTATTTAATCTTTCTAGGGGTCCTTTTATTTCTGGACTGGTACAGATCTCTAGTAAATCTGTGCTAAGCTATTGAATATATATGCTTGTATAAAATAGAACCTTATGTCAAAATATTTGTGCATCATCCATTTAGCAAATATATTATGATTTGTATTTTGTCGGGCATATTAGCAGTAGTTAATCATTTTGCACATTCCTCTTTTGGAAATTTTTTATAAAACTTTGTACAGCAAAAACAAAACAGGGCTAAAAATCCAAACTATGATCACCACTGCTTGTGATACATTCAGTCATCTGCTTAATCCTTTTCCCCTTCGCATTGTCAATACCCATCTAATTCCACTTTAACAACAGTAATTGGCTGATGGAGTAGAAGATATAGATTTGTTTTCTTGATGACTCCTTGACTTTTTTTCCTCTGGTAATACTAATAGAATTCCAAATCCGTACTGGTGTGATCATGTCATGAGTAGGTCACCAGTCATGTCAAGGTCCTATTGGAAACCTCGTAGCCAACATCTTAATTTAGACTTAGCTATCTTTTTCACTTGTATGTGCAATTGTAAGCAATTTTTTTCAAGTCTCAACTCTCCATTATAACAGAATTCATTTAGTTCAAAGGGGGATAGTTCTGCTTGTGAATTATATGGCCGGCTACTATTGAGTACATAGAATATATAAAAATCTAGGAAAACCCCATTAGCATGGATGTGTACATGTGATTCTTTTTCAAGAGTCACATAGGTTGAACAAAGGTAGGAAGAGTCTTACCCAGTTTCTTTTGCAATCAGTATTTTATAATACTATGTAATTTGCAATACTGAAACATTAGCGATTTTAAGTTTTAAAATTTTAAGCAATATTAAGTTCTCGGAACCTATACTTTCACTTTAAATAGATTATTGAATTACCAGCCAATTTGTCATCACTGTTCCAATTATTTCATTCCACATGACAGGAACAAGATGTATTCATAACAAGAAAGTGCATTTTAGAATTATTATACAACTTTGATTTAAGGGGTAGAAGATATATGATCCAAGCAAAAGTATTCCAAATATTGATGTATATAAATGTGTGTGTATATATATGTATGTATATATATATATATATGCACACATATATGTATTCATCAGTGTATAGGTATCTGCCTTTTATATATTT
>NW_011494897.1:4427211-4427347 GCF_000754665.1 Bison bison bison
GGAGTTCACTCAAACTCATGTCCATCGAGTCGGTAATGCCATCCTGCCATCTCATCCTCTGTCATCCCCTTCTCCTCTTGCCCCCAATCCCTCCCAGCATCAGAGTCTTTTCCAACGAGTCAACTCTTCACATGAG
>NW_011494897.1:4427447-4427864 GCF_000754665.1 Bison bison bison
ATGCTATCTAGGTTGGTCATAACTTTCCTTCCAAGGAGTAAGCGTCTTTTAATTTCATGGCTGCAATCACCATCTGCAGTGATTTTGGAGCCCCCCAAAATAAAGTCTGACACTGTTTCCACTGTTTCCCCATCTATTTCCCATGAAGTGATGGGATGATCTTAGTTTTCTGAATGTTGAGCTTTACGCCAACTTTTTCTGCAAGCCATTTCTCATGAATGACAATATTATTCAATCAGTCAGAAACTGCAAGACCAATTCTCTGCATTAATTTGTGTCTTTACCTTTTAAAGATTAGCTTCTTGTAAAACCATTGTTTCCTAGGCACTAGTTTTCTACTCTGTTCCATCCTTCCAGCCACTGTTTGAATGGTCTTTCTAAAACCTGATCTAATCAAATCAAAGTCAATTTTTTCAT
>NW_011494897.1:4428119-4474829 GCF_000754665.1 Bison bison bison
TCCCAGTACATTGTAACTGAAAGAAGCATTGGCCATGGGTCAGATCTGAGATCTAACCCCAGCTTTGCAAAAATCAAGTGCTGTGATTTTGAACAAGATGGCAAGATGTTTAAGATGTCTTTGTCTCCTCATGTGTAAGAATCAAGACGCCTTAAGATTTTCCTTGTTTTTTTTTTTTTTTAGCCTGTGAATGTTATGATTCTAAGTGCAAAAGTCACCATAGGCCCAGTCAGTCCTTAGACACCGGAAAAGGGCTATGTATTAGGCCTGGCGTGCTGCGATTCATGGGGTCGCAAAGAGTCGGACAGACTGAGCGACTGATCTGATCTGATCTGATTAGACTCTCAAACTTGTGTGTAAGTTAGTCAGAAATTAAAGAGGGGGAAAAATGGTCCTTTACACTTCAACTATGCACATATGAGATTGAATTTTGTATTTACCTTATCTCTGAATTGATCTTGATTTTTTTACTTTTCTTTGTACATTGCTGGAGAAAAGCATGCTCTTTGCAGCCAAAAAGACCTGGTGGCAGGTTGGACCTACTACTTATTGAGTGTGTGATTTGGGATAATTTACTTAATCTTTCTGCTTTTGCAAATGAGGATAATAATATATATATATATATATTACAGTGCTTATGGGAGAAGAGAGGTTGAATGAATATCTTATTCTAGCAACATGGCTAACCCATCATACATGCTAAGAAAAATTCATTTTTTTCCCCTCTCTCTTATAAGCTCTATGATTACTTCCTTTATTGTTTCATTTCACTTTGACAAGTTACATGCTAGCTGTTCACAGACAGATAAACCATCCAGAAACTAAATGCAATCATCGAATGTCATGGTACATTTCTGGCACCCGGGGAAGGGCACTTCCTGCACTTAGACGAGTCTTGGAGCTCTGGGGAGTTGCAAGCCAACTCTTAGTTCCAGGCTTTCCCTGGGGCAGTTATGGGCTTCTTGGTTTCAATTCAGATTTCCGTGGCCGCCTCTGGGGCACTGTCTGGGATGGGACTTATGGAAATATGGACCACTAAGAAAATAAGACCACTGTAATTGAATATATAAAAATGTTTAAAAGGCACATTTTGTAGCACTACCCTTCAGAAGACTTTTTCTTGGTCCCTGTGTTTCTGTTATGTGTCTGTTTCTCAATATTTGAGAAACCCCCTAATCTAAGAAATAATATTTCAGTCATGCGTACTTCTAAGAATAATCAGGATTTGTCTTAATATCCAAGCTGTGGCTCCTGTCCTGTACCTGTGTCCAGAAGGTACATATTTCTTTTTTTTTTAAAACTCATCTCTTCAGGTATCACTTTGGCAAAAAGCAAATCATTCTCATGTTCTCTGCAAAATAATTAAGTAAACATATTTAGCTCAGTCATTAATTGAGCTTTACCTATAACTTGTTCTGTGAGCATTAGAATCAGACCATTAACATTATTTGAACATATTTCTGTAATATAATTAACAGCCAGGATGGGTTGATTCTGAAAAGGACATCGGACAGTTTTGACACTGAGAATTAATTATAAGAGAAGACAAGATTTGTGCTCCAGCTAGAATTAACTAGCAGTACAAAATCTAAGCAGTCACCTTGGGCTCTTATAACAAAAAATGACACTCCTTTTCTTAATATCTAATAAAGTTTGTTTAGACAACTCACCTGCTTGTCAGCTCTGTCTTTTTCTATTTAATTAAATTTAGAAAATAGTTCTTTGCTTTGCTTTTGCCCACACCAAAGTTCGTATTTGTCAAATTAAAAAAAAAAAATCACATTTTATGTGTGTTTGTGTTTGAATGGTTCAGATACTTATCAGAGGTCATTCATTCTAGGAGGAAAGGGATGACATTCAAGTTAACATTTCTTCCCAATTTTAAAGAATATCTCTTTAATTAAAGAGCTTGAAAACTGTATTAGTTGTTTGCAAGAAATGGCTTCCATAAAATGCTGCCACTCTATTTTGCTGATTTTTTTTTCCTCCATGTGAGCACAATTATTTTAATGCTTGTAATGCAACTTTTCTCATTTTGCAACAACAAAGACCCTCTTCAAATATCTTACATTGGTTAATCCAAGAAACACTGTGATAGTGGGTTAATTTTGAGTGCACAAAGAGCCATTGGAGGGTACAGAGAGGGCATCTGTTGGATAAGCTTTCAATATGATGAGAATGATAACAGATCTGCCACTTGTGCAAAAGACAAGTGATCTTTTACAGTATTTGACTTTAAAAAGTGTCATTTTATTTGTTTAAAAAGCATATTTCAGATGAGTGGGTCCTGAACTTTACTTGTCAGACTGCCTTTCTTCTTGTACTTATAATATTTTGGATATAGATCTAATATGTTAGATCTAATATAGATCTAATATTGGATATCTGAAATAATATATTTTGGGTCTCAGGTTTGAATGTATCTTACGTGGGTACAAAATTGCATTGGAATTTCATTTTTGTGAAGATGCCTGAACAGGCTGTTTGTTATTTTCTTCTCACTTTTCATGGTTACCCTTCCCCTCCCCCCAGAGAAGTATTAATAGCTTTTTTGTCCTGTATGTATGGCCAAATCTGTACCCAGTTGTCAGGAAGACATATCCATGTCTCAGCAGCTGACCTCATCTCAGAACAATTCTGGTATTTTTTAAAAGGCATTAGGTGATTTGAACGTGTGGCCAAGGTACCAGTACTCTAGGAGAAAGAATCAAGAAGACTTGTGATTTTAATTGGTTCACTGTTTTTTAATTCTCTTTTAAGGTATTCGCCGTAAGACCTTGTGGAAGTTATTTTTAGTATTTAGTAGGATTCTGTTGTTTCATTGGGGTTGTTGGGCAGATTAAGGGATTGTGGACCACCTTGCATAATGGTTGTTCAGTCTATACAGGTGCCCATAATGTCTGGAAACATAGATGACGTGTTTTTATAGATTGAAGGTGTTCTTGATAACACTATGTAGATTTGTCTTTGTGTCCAGACTTCATGGAAACTTTATACATGAAGAGACAGGTTTGGTCGTTATTTCTTCCTTGGAGTGACCTGAAATCTAGCTTCGCAGTATAATTGGTTCTAGTTTCACTCTCTGGCATTACACAGCATAAGGTCACAAGACCTAAATTTAAGTTTCAGTTCTTCTACTGGCTATCTGTGTAACCTCTCTAAACCTCAGTTTTTTCACCCATAAGATGGGTGTTCAGGTAAATGAAAGGTACTAAGAGTTGCCACATTATGGCATTTGGAATTGGAAGAATTCTACATCTTATCTTTTTCATTCTAGATCATCAGTTATTTTTCACATTTTCCCAAGCCCTTTCACCTTTCTGATTGTTCTCTTTTAAATGTGCTTATATTTCAAATATGGTATCCAGACGTAAAATACCATTGAATTCATGGGATATTTTTCTTTTTTTCCTCTGGACACTGTGACATGAGTTACTTTAGTGCTGCAGTGCAAAGTGGCTCAGTCGTGTCCGACTCTTTGTGACCCTTTGGACTGTAGCCCACCAGGCTCCTCTGTCCATGGGACATGAGTTACCTTAAAACAGCCTAGAAGTGCTTCATTTGGGGATGGAGGTGGAAAGGAGTTTTGCCACATCACATTTAGGCTAATATTTTTGTTGAGCATATCTATGAATTTGCAATTAAAATCTCTAATTTACATAAACTTCTATCAAGGTAGAAATCTTCCATTTTCTCTAGAGCAGTAACTGTGTGTGTTGTGTGTGTATAAAAAAACACACATCATAGTGTTCCTACTACTTTATTTCTGTCACCTGTCGTGATCTTGTACCATTAAGTTTAAGAAACAAGCTTTCTATGTTTTTATTCCAATACTTTGATAATAATGACTAAACAGAAGAAACCAAGGATGTGTGTCACCGGAAGCTTCTTTGCAGATTTATTCCAATCTGTTAATCAATTATCTCTGTATAATTCCACCTAACTCTTCACCAGCCATAGTCTACTCTTAATGCAAAAAATCCTATTAAAGAGTTTGCAAGATACCATTCTGAAGTTATAATATTTTTCCATCTTCCTTTCAGGATAGTAGCCTTGCCAGTGAAATAAATGCCATTCTCTTGGCAAGACTTATTCTTAGTGAACCCTTATAAGCTCAGTGATTATTGTCTTCTTTCCAGGGCCTCATAAATTCTTTGTTTAATAGCCTGATATAGAATTTTACCTCCACTCGTCATCACTTTGTTGATTATTAGTTTGTAAATTTCCTGAAATTTTATCGATAAAAAGAAAATGCAAATCCAGGATTATTTTTGAAATATTTGAATATTTATATGAGCCTGGTGATTTGAACTAATTTAAAAACAATAAATGTTCTTTTGTCTCTGTCTTGAGCTGCAGTATTTGCAGAGGATTTAGAATAGAAATGGCATTTGGGCTGGCAAAGGGAATTAAAAAAACCACTAATTTCCCTTTCAAGTACCTGTTCTAAGCTGTATTTGTTATTTCATTCATTGCTTGAAATGCCTTTTCAAGGTAAATATTGTTACCTACACATTAACTGATGAAACTGAGGCCTAGAGAGATTACATAATTTACTCAAAAAATCACATTAGTGGTTAAGTTTGAAACACAGATTTGAACCTAAATCTTTTTGGTTCCAGAGCATATGTTCATTCTCTTATACAATCCTAACATTAGAACTCAGGATTTTCCATTTGTAGCTTTTCATCTGTCTTCTTATCACCTAAAACCTGTTTTCTTCTCTTCATAACCTCATTACATCATAGAGACTTCTGTGATTCCTTCACTACCTCTTACATCTTGCTTCACGCATTTGTTAATGTGTGACGGTACGTCTTCAGAACTGTTTGTCCTGTGTAGTGACTCTCCTGGTACAGAGCACATTGAGCTGGACAGACTGTGTCTGTTAGGATGTGGTATTGAGTAGAGTATGTGCCTCAGAACTGGACAGATCGTGGCTCCAGTCAGCAAATGGGTCTTCAAGTTTTATAACCTTTGTAAGTCCCTCTATCCTTATATATAAAGTTTGTTATAAATATTAGATTACATAAACTGTAATGAAGTACTTAGTACATTTTTAGGAAAGGACCTGACACATGGTAGTTAACTCATTAAGTTATACTTCCATTGAAATTGCAAAAGATTATACTGATTTGAGAAATTGTTTTATTATTGCCTCAGTAGCCACTGAAAAACCAAATCTTTTGTACTTGATTGTCAAGAATATTCCTCTACACTGTATATCACTGATTCTTATCTAAATGTGACTTTTTTGTTTTGCTATTTAAATGCATATTGTTAATTTTAATAGTAACTGTACTTGCCAAAGGCACAGCCACGTGTAGGTTACCAGAATCTTTCCTTGAAATTAGTCTGAGACGTCAGTTACTAGTTTTTAGGAAACTCTAAGTATAGCTCCCTGTGCTGTGCAGTAGGCCCTTGTTGTTTATCTATTTGTGTATATGTCAATCCCAAACTCCTGATTTATCCCCACTCCCACCCTGCTCTCCCCTTTAGTAACCATATGTTTGTTTTCTACGTCTGTGAGTCTATTTCTGTTTTATAAATAAGTTCATTTGTATCATTTTTTTAGATTCCACATATAAGTGGTATCATATGATATTTGTCTTTTTCTGTCTGACTTTGATCTTGTTGCTGCTGGCTTTTGCCTTTGCTCTCCTACAGTCTGTTCTCAAAGCAGCAGCTAGTGACCAGTTTGATGGAAGTCCCATTACATCATACCTTTTCCCAAAACCCTCTAAAGCCTCTCTCTCACTAGAGTAAAAGCAGAAGCCTGCAGTAACGTAGAAGGCAAGGTGCTGCCTCAGTACAACCCCCTTCCCCTACCTTCCCCCTAAACCTCTCTGACCTCCTCCTGCTTGTCTCTGCTCGCTCCTCTCCTCTCAGCAAGACTGGCCTCCTTGCTTTCATGCTCCCAACCTAGCTGTACTCGCTTCTTGTAATGTTCCTCCAGTGGGTACGCCCCACGCTCACCCTCTCACTCGTTTGAGGCCTTCTCTGACTAAAAACCACATCCCTCTTGTCCCAGCACTGGATCTCACTTACCTGAACTACCATCTGTATTTGTTTATTGTATGTTTCCTCTTGTTAGAATATACGCTCCAATGAGGGCAGATATTCTTGTCTGTCTTGTTTCTTTGCTGTGTGCCCATAGCCTGAAGTAGACATGCAGTCAGTGTTTGAATGAACTAAGAAATGAATGAATGAATGTGCACTGTAATGCAGTTTTGAATCATGCATTTTCCCTTAACATATAAGTGTATATTTATAACCATAGATATTAATAGTTATATTATTCCATCCTGTAGATGTGAAGTGTTTCCTTTGTTTAGGTTCTCATTTTTAAATTGTTATAAGTAATACTCTGATGAGCATCTTTGTACATGAAGGATTCTCCCTTTTAAGATACACATACATAACACACTATTATTTCCCTAGAATAAATTACTTCAATGGAATTGCTTTGTTGAAGACTACAGGTATTCTTAGATATTTAAAGCCAAAATATTTATACCAATTTATCAATAGTGTCTAAATAAATCTGTTTCATCAGTTACTCCTCAACGTTGCCCATGGTCATTTCTCCTGAATTATGTTTGTATATTCACAAAGCCAACTGGATGCAACAGAATATTACTTGAATTAAACCAGCTAAGGTAAGGTATCCCGTACATCACAGCTGCATCGTTTTAGTATCTTTGTGCTTCATTAGAGATGATTTTTTTAAAATGCATAAAGCACCACATTAAAGATAGTGCTGATCATGAATTGATAAAGAAAGGCCAATACTCTGATGCCAAAGCAAGATATAATTAAGAGCTATATTTGCCTAATGAGAGTTACATTTTACAGTTCTATATTCATACCATAAAAAACCTTTTAGTATTTAACTATTTGCCTGAAAATAACTATGATATTGTGAGTCTCAAAGTAATCCTCCAACCACATTTCTCAGTGAAACAATTGTTTTTAATTACATTGTAAAGATTGTGAAGTTTCTTAGAAGAAAATCTCGTGCACTAGCAAAAGTCTGTTTCATATTTGATCTGTCTACTTTGTGTTAAATGCAGTTATAGTATATCAGTGTTTTTATTGTATATTTAATTGCATACTTTAAAGATAATTCATATCCATCTTTTAAGTTCTAACTTAAGTATCACCTTTGGATACTTGCCTGTCTTTATCTTTTCCAAAGGCAGGTTTAATGAGCAATGAAAGAGAAAAATGAGTATTTTGTTATATATTTCATTAGTGATTGGACTGATGAATCAATTTTCCATATACTGGATGTAATATCCATTCATATTTCTTTGACCAAGTGTTGATTTGTATTCACTGTGTATGACAAAGATAATATAATTCCTTATCTTTCATCTTGTTTGTAATTTACTATTGCAGTATACCGAATGGAAGCCTAGCGGTGTAGTGGTAATACACACTCAGTTTTAGAGCTAATGATAGAAGAACATCTACAGATTAAGCATTTTACCCTCCTCACAGCAACCGGATGACTGTATGATTGGTAAGACCAGGAGAGCGCAAAAAGAAAATTTAGCTTTCCCTTGTTTTTATTTCATATCTTTTTCTCTGTATTTGAATTGGTGAAGCCAAGGCTGGGTGACAATTAAGTATATAAAAGATTTTTCTGAATTGAGAAGAAATCCTCACTCCTAAAATGCTTATGTAAGAACTGGAAAAAAAAAAAAAATTGGTTCTTTCAGCTTCTTCCACTTGCCATCACTTTGACTAGAGCTGTGAGACTGGTTCGACCATATAATGAAGCATAGAACATTCTTTTTGATACAGCTTGTCTATATGTTAAGTGTCAAGCCTTAAATCTATTCCGTAGAACAGTTAGTCACTGAAAGTGTTGTGATATTGATGAATTATTTAATGCTTAAAGAATAAAAACAAAAATCTAGTATATCATGGATACTTATTTGCTAGTTTGTAAGGTTAAAGTAACTGTTTAGCAGTGAAACTTTCTGTGAAGTGTGCATACATATATCTTTTTCTTCCTAATTCCTGAGAGTATGAAGTAATGTAGTTTTACACAAATCTTATGTTAAATGAAATAAAACTCTTGAAAGTATTGTTTTGCTCCTCAAGAATTTCCCTAAATTTCATGAGGACTAGTGACTGTTTATTTTAAAAATTGAAATTCCCTATTTTGGAATATTTATATATTCACTTACAGAGTTAATTTCCTTCTTTCTCCTACTAACATACATTAGTTATAAATAAATATACTTGACATATTTGAGTGTTTGAAGCTCAGCATTCATTGTATGGGTTTGTCTTCTTGTACTGAAGCAGTTCTGGGGACTTGAGTCTTGTGAGGACTTTAAGGACCTCTTGTATTGTCAGTAGTGAAATGTTCAGTGTGTAAAATCTCAAATAATAAATCAGTAGTCAAATTAGCAGTACCTATTAAAGATGAATGTGAAATTTAATGACAGGCCCATTCATGACAGTACAATTCTTGGTTTCTGTGCTCATGACCCTTTAAACATTAATGTTCTTCCTTTTTAAAATATTTTCCTCAACTGTCCCTGCTTTTAGGAGCAGAGAGTGGCTTTTAAGTTCACACTTAGGAAAACTTTTAATGTAAAGTGTGGAAAGAAAAATTAAGGATATGATGAAGTCATCTGTTCAGGCTATTATATCAGCCAACACATTTAAAAAAAAAAAAAAAGGTTTCTCTCCTAAAATGTCTTCTGGAAATATATTAATAACTTAATATATGAGTGTGCCCAGGTTAGAAAGGGGCTTCCCTGGTGGCTCAGATGGTAAAGAATCTGCCTACAATGCAGGAGACCTGGGTTCAATCCCTGGGTCGAGAAGATCCCCTGGAGTAGGAAACGGCTATCCACACCAGTATTCTTGCCTGGGAAATCCCATGGACAGAAGAGCCCATCAGGCTACAGTCCATGGGATTGCAAAGAATTGGACACTACTGAGCAACTAACACTTTCACTTCACTTCCAGGTTAGAACTTGGCAATATTTGTCTTTCTTGATTTTTCTTTCCGCAAAGGGAAAACACCTCTGAAATCGATGTAGGCATAGGGAATTTCATCTCTTTGATGGCTGAGCACAGATACAACTACTGTATTGTCTGGACGTGAACCAGAGAAAAGTGGTAGCTAAAACAGAAACATGGGAGAGTCTATTGCATTGTGAATATGCTTTCAAAGCGTTGCTGGAAGGTAAGCATAGACGCAGTGATACAATGTGTGGAGTCACACTGAGCATTTGCTGTGCTAGAGAAAACTAATGGAAACATTCACTTGGGGTAAGACAAATGGTATTAAATGAGAAAACACACCATGAATTGCAAATGGGGCTGAGTTAATTTGTTGCTACAGTAGTGTTGCCCTACTGTTAAATGAAGGCTGGGTAATTATCTTGCTGGCAGAGATAATGTCAAAACCTCATTTCTCCTTACATGCCTCGTTTTTACATGAGGGCTAATTGAGCTGCAAGGTGACAACTGATTATATATGGCTATCGTCGGGTCCTCTTGCTCAATTTGCAAAACTGTTCCCCGTTTTTGAAGTGAGGATGTTTATCAGACTTCAAGGAAAGTATTAAAGAAACTTTTTGAACTGCATGAGTAATTTGCAACATGCTTTTCTATCTGTAAATTATTCTGGAATAAATTATCCTTTTCACATATTCTCCTTTAAAACTTTCTCTTCACTCCTGTGACATGTGTATACACTGTAAAGAAGAGTGCCGTACTAATTTACTTTTTATTTTGGAGAATATTATAGTTAGGTTCAGTCAAAATGGATTTGTTTTCTATTTCTGTAATTTCTGGAAATGTAGGCTTTTTTTAGGTATTGAAAATTCAACGTCAGACGTTCGCATAATAGCAGAAAGGTACTTTGTTCATCAGTTGAATTAAAATTCTTTTTTTTTTCCCATTGTAAGACTGTATTCATGAGCCTATGTTTTATGCCTCACTACCACAGTAGGTCTTCATAGAAAGAAAGATGTTTGTTCACCTTTGAACCAGTCTTATTAACAGCATTTTATTAACATATTAACGAGGCAGCATTTTATACAGTAGAATTTTTTATTTGTTAAAAATATGAAGAGGTGAACAGTGTAACTAGTTTTTGTGTTTACTGATGTTCCTGAATATAGACATAATTTATTGTCTCAGGGTTAGTGGCCATATAGCTATAGTTCACATAAATGGACAAATTATTGCTCTGTTGGAGAATCCCCTGGCTTGGTGTGAAATTCTGAAAAGAAATTCCAGCTGAGACCATTAAACAAAAGGAGCAGGGAGGAGAGGGAGAGTACCCCTTATTTGTGGGCCAGTTTACATTTGACAGTAAAGATTAGACACATGGGGACTCTTTGGAACCTAAAGGTCCACTGGAACTCAATGGAAATCCCATAACAGCTTAGCAACTGGACCAGGGTCAATGTCCATAACAGCAACAAGAAAATAGTGCGTTGCGTAATATTTTATAGTACTTCCATAGTTTTCAAGATTTACTGCTAGAAAACAGTAGGAGGAATAGTTCATCTTCACTGTTTCCTTGTGTGCCAGGTATCTCAGTTTATCTTTACCATAATTTTGTGGGATAGATTGATATTACCCATTTTCAACAGATGAAGAAACTGAAGCACAGAAAGCTTAAGTAGCTTATTCAGGATCACCCTGCTAGTAAGTGACTCTTGTATGTCCAACTCTTTTGCAACCTCATGGACTGTAGTTTGCCAGGCTCCTCTGTATGTGGGATTTCCCAGGCAAGAATATTAGAGTTGGTTGCCATTTCCTTCTCCCAAGGATCTTCCCTACCCAGGAATCGAACCCAGGTCTCCTGCATTGCAGGTGAATTTTTTACCACTGAGCCACTGGGGATGCCAGTAAGTGACTGAGTTGATACTAATCAGACCCTGTGGTTTGAACAAATATGTCTGCCTAGCTCACGAATGAGAAAATGGAAGGGCAGTGAATTGAACCATGTGTTTCAGATTAGACAAAGAGAAGTGTTTCTTGGTACAAAAACTATGACAAACCTCGACAGTATGTTGAAAAGCAGATCCATATAGTAGAGGCTGTGGTCTTCTCAGTGATCTCGTATGGTTGTGAGAGTTGGACCATAAAGAAGGCAAAGCACCAAAGAATTGATGCCTTTGAACTGTGGTGCTAGAAAAGACTCTTGAGAGTCCTTTGGACTGCAAGGAGATCAAACCAGTCAATCCTAAAGGAAATCAACCCTGAATACTCATTGGAAGGACTGATGCTGAAGCTGAAGCTCCAATATTTTGGTCATCTGATGTGAAGAGCCAGCTCACTGGAAAAGACCCTGATGCTGGGAAAGATTGAAGGCAGGAGAAGAGGGCGTCAGAGGATGAGATGGCTGGATGGCATCACCAATGCAATGGACATGAACTTGGGCAAACTCCAGGAGATGGTGAAGGACAGGGAGGCCTGACGTACTGTAGTCCACGGGGTCATGAAGAGTTGGACATGACTCAATGACTGAACAACCAAGATGCAGAACTGTGGTCCACATACCAGTCTTTTGACCCTACGTCTGTTGTTGTTGCTCTTGACTTTGTTGTTTTCCACTCATGTTCTGAAGACCAGGCCCTGCATTTTCTTGATCAGTGTTTTTCTGTCCTCATAGTTTTCCAACTGTGTTCTGTGGAGCCCTGGAGTCCCCTAAGTTGCCTCAGGCGTGGCTAAGGTGCCAGAAAGTGGTTAAGAAGATGGGAATCCAACCTGCTGTCTGTCATAGTCATTCATTCAGCCTGAGGTTCTGAACAAGAATTTATTAGGAAAATTCCCTCTGCCTGAAAAGTTATGAAATAAGCTCTACTACATTAAACATTATTACTGGAACTCTGTGTGCACTTGCTGATGAAGTTAGTATAAAACACACACACACACACACACACACACACGCACATATATATATATATTTGAAAAGAGGCATCGTTGAATGCCACTTTGCAGTATAATTTCCACATCTGTTGTTCCCTTCCTCGACACTGGAGCATTCTTCAGTCACTGAATTGCTAAGAGTTGAGACTGACTTCTAGGTCACAGAGTGGCTGTTGTTTTCCTGTACCCTGGCACCTGTTGGCAAGGAGATGAATACGTGTATGCACAGGGGTGGGGATCAAAACTGAGCATGCCTGATAGAAGAGGTACATTCATTTTTGAGATTCCAGTACACTTGCTTAGAGAAACCCAAACCAGAAGCAGTTCTCAGAGAGAGGACTCTTCTGTCCTTAAGGGCTTGACATGCCCAGAAAAGATCTTAGGGGTCAGTTCAAAAGCAAAGCAAGTATGTAGCCAAACCCTGCAGAGGAGGGGTGTCTTTGAGCTGGGCACCCCAGGGACTGGGCATAAAGATGATGATCCAGTTGATGGGTGCTTAGTCTGTAGATGAGTCACTCACACCTTCAGTGAGTCTTCTGGTTAACTGCTGTCATCTCAGAAGAAACTGGGGGAAAAGAACATTAGGAGAAGAGGAAATGAGTACCAGTCTGGGAAGATCCAGTTTTGAAAATGAACTTGGCACCAATCAAAATATGAAGAGAAATAAGAGCATCTTATACAGTTAAAAAAGAGAGAGAAGGCCCTTCAGCTGAATATGGTAGGCTTGCATGAAACACATTTAATACAACACACACACATGACAAATGTCATCATAAATCTTCCTGCTGCTTGAAGTGCCACAGATTTTTCAGTTTTTTACCCTCCAAATTTAATTTGATACCAGTGACTGCTGTGCATATGTTTTTAAATAAACCTTTTCCTCATTTCTAATGACATCAGAGCTCCTCCTGTCAGCAGAGCAGTGGTGTCAGTGATTATTTTATTAAGTTTGGTAGCAGATGCAGTTATTTACCCCCACGTTGAGTTGTAATTTTAAATGTCTGCTTTGATTCTGCCCATAAGGAAAAAATCAAGTATATTGCAGAAATGACTTTGAAAACTGTAGCTATCCCCAAAGGTGTCAATAATACACACACACTATCTTTTTTTCTTTTTTTTCCAAATGTGAATGGAATTATTCATATTATCAAAACTTTTTTTTTCTTTTTTCTTTTTCTTAATTTGAGACAAAATTGACATACAACATTGTGTTAGTCTTCGGTGTATATTTTTAAATGATTACCATGATCAGTTTAGTCAACATCCATCAGCATACATAGTTACACATTTAAGACTTTATTCTCAAACTTCTGGTATTCCTTTGCCTTGTCAAGGGAAGTTGGGCTAATCAAGCTTTTTTCCCCTCTACCCTGTCAAATACCCATACCACAGTCAGTGACAAGGTTAAGATGTTAAAATGGAGCTATCCTTATGGAATGTTAAAATGATATTTTAATTCATTCAGTTCAGTTCAGTCACTCGGTCCTGTCCAACTCTTTGCGACCCCATGGACTGCAGCACGCCAGGCTTCCCTGTCCATCACCAACTCCCAGAGCTTACTCAAACTCATGTCCATCGAGTCAGTGATGCCATCCAGCCGTCTCATCCTCTGTCGTCCCCTTCTCTTCCCACCTTCAGCGTTTCCTAACATCAGGGTCTTTTCCAAGGAGTCAGTTCTTCGCATCTGGTAGCCAAAGTATTAGAGTTTCAGTTTCAGCATCAGTCCTTCCAGTGAATATTCAGGACTGATTTCCTTTAGGATGGACTGATTGGATCTCCTTGCAGTCCAAGGGACTCTCAAGAGTCTTCTCCAACACCACAGTTCAAAAGCATCAATTCTTTGGCGCTCAGCTTTATGGTCCAACTCTCACATGCATAAATGACTACTGGAAATACCATAGCTTTGACTAGACAGACCTTTATTGGCAAAGTAATGTCTCTCCTTTTTAGAATGTTGTCTAGGTTGGTCATAGGTTTTCTTCCAACTTTAACTCATTAGTGCCTGAAGAAAACGAAGATTACTTTAAGTCAGTGACTCTTAGGCACAAGCAATTTTGATCCCTGTAAGAGACCAGGCAGTTGTGACCAGAACAAGGAGGGGATTGGTGCTACTGGCATCTAGTGGGGAGAGACCAGGGGTGTTGCTAAACATCCTGCAGCACGCAGGACCACCCCACAGCAAAGAGTTGTGCTATGTGCACATGTGCCCGGTCATGTCCGACTCTTGGCCACCCTACAGACCGTAACCCGCCAGGCTCCTCTGTCCATGGGATTCTCCAGTCAAGCATACTGAGTGGGTTGCCATTTTCTCCTCCAGGGGCTCTTCCCAACCCAGGGATGGAGCCCACGTCTCCTGCATCTCCTGCAGTGATAGGCAGATTCTTTAGTGCTGAGGCACCTGGGAAGCCCAGACGCCCTCTGTCCCCAAATGACATACATTAGCACAGGGACTGAGAAACTCTGCTGTAAATGAAGCCCGTGCACAAGCCATGGCTCATAGTTACTGGGCCATTGTATTTAGGGTATTTGAGTTATATCATCATTTATTTAAGCTGATCTGGGTGGAGCTTAGCCCCCCGACCTGAGACTAAACCCATGCTCCTTGCAATGGAAGTTCAGAATCGTAACCACTGAACCTCCAAGGAAGTCCCTCACTTAATGATTTATTTAATAACATTTCATCTTTTTAAATTAATTTATTTTTATTGAAGTATAGTTGATTTGCGATGTTGTGTTTCAGGTATACAGTGAAGTGATCCACTTATATGTACACAGGTATCTTTTTTTCAGATTCTTTCCCTTATAGGTTATTACACAATATAGAGTATAGTTCTCTGTGCTATAGGTGATGCTCAGTCTGATGAAAGAAAACATATGTTTGAGAAACTGTGTTTATTTGTGTGGGTGTGTGTGTTATAACTGAGATTAAGACAGTGTGTTTCTGTATTCTATTTGGAAATCATTTGTTGGAGAAATTGAAATACTAGAGTTTTTCACTCACTGGGCACTTATTGAACCCCACTGTATGCTAGACATTGATGAGTAAAGATGGAAAGGAAATACTCCTGACAAATTGGCATTTGAATGATGAGGAAAGTCATAGGGGAATTTGCAGAGCCATTTGTGCTAACCGTAAGGACTTTCCTGGGGGTGCAGATGAGACTGGAAGGGCGGTGATCAGCCCTCCTAGGATGGGTGTGGGGAAAACTCCCTTGAAAAGATCTCTGAGCTGAGCTGCAAAGGACAAGTCAGATGTAACCAGGAACGGAAGGAAGGAGGAAGAAGAGAAGGCAAGCCAGGCACAGAACCGCCTGGTGAGGGGCCGGGGGGTGTGGGGCTCTCTCTGTCCTTGGATTTTTGTGTCTTTCCATCTCTGTTGCTCTCTCGTGTGCTCACAGTTCCGTAGCTCTCTGGCTGTCTCTCATCTGGGGCTCTTGCTT
Source organism: Bison bison bison (assembly GCF_000754665.1). Classification (NCBI taxonomy): domain Eukaryota; kingdom Metazoa; phylum Chordata; class Mammalia; order Artiodactyla; family Bovidae; genus Bison; species Bison bison. The sequence goes on from NW_011494897.1 coordinate 4,443,473, forward strand.
GCTGTCTGGTTTCTCTGGCCAAGCGCGATCTCTGGTTTGTCCTTGAATGGTGCTTCCTGGTCGTCTCAGTGTTTCAGTCGCATACAAGCTTGGGCTCTCCTGGGCCCACATTCCCTCTGGCTTTCAATCCTGCCTTGTTGTCAGGTATTTTTAACCTCCCCATTTCCCATTCCCTTAATCCAGTATGTATGTTTATAATGTGGCAAGATAAAGGTAAGGCGAGTCCTTTATTATTAAGGACAGAGGAGTATAAAGTGGGTGATAATGAGAAACAGGACTCCCGGAAGGTAGTGGCCAGCTCTCAATCAAGGATTAGGAAAAGGAGTTTGATGTTTCATGTCATAGGTAGAGAGGTGCCATTGAAGGCCCTATATTCAGAATATATCTAGAACCAGTCAGTTCTCACCACCTTGTAAAGAATTCAGAGGAGGGAGGTAATCGAAGCTTACAGTGGAGAATAATAGCTCATGGCATAGTATGGTGGGTGGGAGGTTTATCTTGGTATTAGCTGATCTGGTTCACGTTCTGGGTGTGAGCTGAGGTGGCATTTAACCTCTTCCTGCCTCTGCTTTCTCAGCTCTAAAATAATTGTATTGTTTTCCTAGAATTTTGTTGTAACTTTCAAGATGTGGAGCAGTTTTTAATTCATTGTTGAATTATTTCTTTATATGTACTACTATGGCAGGGTGGGGATGTGAGTCTAGTTGGAGTTGAGGAGGGAGACATTGTTTTTGAGAGAGAATCAGTGGGTCTGATGAGCAAGATTTGATTCCCGCCAAGCATAATTCCCAGGTGGCGCGGTGGTAAAGAATCCGCCTGCCGACGCAGGAGACACAGGAGATGTGGGTTCGATCCCTGGATAGGAAGATCTCCTGGAGAAGGAGATGGCACCCCACTCCAGTATTCTTGCCTGGAGAATCCCATGGACAGGGGAGCCTGGTGGGCTGCAGTCCATGGGGTCACAGAGAGTCGGACACAAGTGACTGAGGACGGCACAGCAGCACAAACGTAGCTGGATGAAGTGAAGGGAAGCAGGGCTTTGTGAATTGCATTCATTATCTGTTTCCATTTAAAGTTAACCCAGAACTACTTTGGGATTGCATGGGGTGGATATGTGAGCTCTAAACAGGGCAGATATCACAGTTCAGTTTTTTTTTTTTAATGATGCTGAAGAACATGATTATGTGGCACGATGGCTGATGAAGTTCTTGGGTTCATTCTTGACTTGTTAATAGTCAGTTGAATGCATTTAGTCAGCTTAAGGGCTTTTATTGTGCATATAAGTTCAGCAGCAGATCATTAAATTTGTCCGTTTGCTGTCTGACTTTATTGTTATTTAATGTTATTGTAGATTAAGCCCTATTAGTAAAAGATACCTGATTCACATATATTCAATGTTAAAATATATACAATTTATTTAGAGCTTACCCTGTGTCAAGCCTAGTGCTGCTTGTTTAAATATATTACCTCCTATGTTCAGAAACCCTTTAATGACAGTAGTGATGAATGCTGTGTAGATCATGTGACTTTCAGCCTCAGGAAGGTGAATGACTTCCCCAAGATTATGGACTTGGTCTCTATAGAGCCCTATTTCTAATCGTTTATTGGTATGACTCTAAAGCCTATACTTTTTCCACAATAATCTCAAGATATTTTATATAATCAGTCATCATTTTAGGTTCAAGATGGTGAGATAGCATGAAAATGCTCTGAAAAAGTCAGTGGATTAGAAAATCATCAGTTGGAGGATCATAAGAGGTGGATTGTGATTCAGAAGCATTTTACAGATTTATCTTGTATCTTCAGCTTATTAACTTGTTGAAATGGTAATAAAGTTTGACTTCTGCTTGTTTTACTGCATGAACAGCATGTACTGAAAATTTTTAGAATTCACAATGATATCTTAGGTACAGTAATGGGCAGTTTGCAAATGAAACAGAACAGGGAGCCCAAAACAAAACCACATAAATAGTGCATTGGACATATGACAAAGGTGGTATTATTTGTCATCAGGGAAAGGATGGACTTATTAGTCGGGGATGAAGGGACATGAGTTATTCACATGGGGGAAATAGAACTGGAGTTCCCTATGTCACAGTTCGTACGAAAGTCAGTTCCAAGTGGATCCAGCACTTGGGTGGCATGGCAGAACTGTAACACTTGGGTAGAGTAAATATTGGCACACAGCTTCCTCAAACCAAAAGAATTTTTAAAACAAGATCAAAAGTAAAGTATAAACGATAAAGGAAAAGGTGGATTGATGTCATCATATTAAAATTATGAACTTTACATTTGTGGAAGAGAGTGAAAGCATACACTCGGTGCCCCATGCCTCAGGCAGAGAAGAACTTTTAGGGACACAGTTAACTGCCAACTTCAAAGTCTAAAGTATATAAAGAATATTAATTAGTGAATAAAAAATAAACACCTGATAGAAAGATGGGCAAACAAAAAGAACAGGGTATTTTTCTAAAAGGAAGTATAAATGGCCTATAAATGTGAAATATGTTCAACTTCATTAGAATTTAGGTAAATGTCATTGAAATCACACTGAAATATGACTTCGCACTCATCAGATTGATAGAACTTGAAAATAGACAGTACAAGTTGTTAGAATGATAATGATTGATGGGATCCCAGAAACATTGCCTCTGAGTGTACCTTGTTACTACTATTTGGAAAAACGCAATAGCCTTTAAAAGAGTACCTGTCTCATGAATTTGCAGCTGCCCTGCTGCTGCTGCTGCTGCTGCTAAGCTGCTTCAGTCGTGTCCGACTCTGTGAGACCCCAGAGACGGCAGCCCACCAGGCTCCCCCATCCCTGGGATTCTCCAGGCAAGAACATTGGAGTGGGTTGCCATTTCCTTCTCCAATTCATTAAAGTGAAAAGTGAAAGTGAAATTGCTCAGTCGCATCCAACTCTCAGCAACCCCATGGACTGCAGCCCACCAGGCTTCTCCATCCATGGATTGTCGAGGCAAAAGTACTGGAGTGGGTTGCCATTGCCTTCTCCTGCAGTTGCCCTAGATACCCTCAAAAATAATAGCAGTTCACAGTAACAGTCTTTGTAAAATGAAAACTAGACTCCCCAAAAAAAACACCTATAAATGTGTATTAGTAAGAGAGTGGATGAATTAGTGAGAGAGAGTATATTCATTGAATACAGTACTATATCAACAATAAAAATGAGTGAACTACAGTTACATGCATCAACAACAATAAGTCTTAAATATGGGAAGAAAAAAGCAAGTTGCAGGGTTATACAATCATACAAGTATGATTCCATTTATATGAAGTTCAAAGATTGACAAAAACCAAACCATATTGTTTAAGGAAGCGTGTATATGTGTGTTAAGTCACTTCAGTCATGTCAGACTCTTTGTGACCCTATAGACAATAGCCCCCCAAGGGTCCTCTGTCCATGGGATTACTGGAGTGGGTTGCCATGCCCTGCTCCAGAGGATCTTCCTGACCCAGCGATCAAGCCCACACCTCTTATGTCTGTCTCCTGCGTTGGCAGGTGGGTTCTTTACTGGGGAAACAAAGCAGTAGTAAAACTAATGAATAAAAAAGAACAATTAAATCAGGATTTAGGGTAGTGGTTACCTCAGGAGAAGAGGGATGAGGTAAATGTTAACAGTGTGGACCGAGGCATCTGGAATTTGTTAACCTTCTATTTCTTGGCCTGGATTATTGTTCCTTAAACCGATCCTGTGTTTTCATATAGTGTTAATTATGTATTTCACAGCTTTCATAAAATGAGCACGTATGTTATTCTTTATTTTTGTTTCTTTTCCGTTAGTAGTTAGACTCATGTTCTGGGCAATGCGGGGAGTGGGGAGATAAGCTTTCTTGGAGAAAATATAAAGTTGTAAATTCGTTCAGTACATAATCTCAAAAATCTTTTCAGTTTTAGGAAGGAAAGAGCAGTTTTTCATCAGACTGAACGACTTTTTCTTCTGTCTGGGGTTTGGGGTTTTGTACCAAGTAAAGAATTTGGAGTAAGATCTGTGATTAAGGTCTAGCTCTACAACTTAGCTGGCTGTGTGGCTTCCCTTCCCTCTCTGAGCCTCAGCCTCTCCTTATGTAAAATGGATATTAATCCCTACCTTACAAAATTGTTATGGGAGAACATATGTAAAATGAGTTCATAGTGGTTAAGGTGAAGGACAAATATTAATATTACTTTAAAACCTGTATATGTATGAGATCAGAGTTCCACTCGCCCTTCTTTGTTGCTGAATGCCCTAGCTAACACCTAACCAAAATACGAGTTTGATTTGCTGAATCTGATTTGAAAATCAGAAGTGTCTCTTTTTTTAACCTCTGGTCAGCAGAGGGGAAAACTGAGGCGGGAAGGGCTTTCAGCATCTGATTCTCTGCAGCCTTCCAGCAAGTGACAACCCAGGACAGCTAAATGAGGTGCTTATGGTTACATTATGGTTTGGGAGAAATGGTTTAAGAAGTATCACAAGCATTTTCACTTCTTACCTCACAGTGTTCCTGAGGTGAGTCTGGCTGAGACTCAAAATGGGACCAAACCTCTGATCGTGCACGTCGAAACCCTCATACCCTAGCATAGAAACAGGAATCGGATGGGAAATAGTGTCCTCTTGAGCTGACCTTATAGTCAGTGTGGCAGAAAGCTACAGGATACACAAAACCACTAAGAAACTCGCCACTTAGAACTTTGATTCCTCTATAACCTTATAAAAAGAAATCATTGAATATCACTAAACTCTGGGGAATAAAATAAGATATGAACAATCTTTATAAATAGTTGAGGCTTTATTTTAAATTAAGAGTTTAGCTTACCTTTTTTTTTTTTTTTCTGCATTACTCGCAACGTTGATTTTTAAAAGAGGATCTGAAACAAAAAAAATACCTATCTCAGTAAATCTTGGTTTTAGAAATCCATTAACAGCGAGGATGTAGAAACCACGCAATGGCATAATACCAAGTGTGAAAAGATTCAGCTATCATAAATTTTCAAGTCACCTATACACTGATGAGTGAATCATACATTTCAGAAGACTGGAAATCATGTAAGTTTCTGCTTGTTTTTAGCACTGGCTGTAAACCTTGAAGGCTCATTAGTACGGGGGAAAGCTCTCAGAAAGTTTTCCAGCAATTTTGGAGGAGAAATTTAAAAAAAGAAACTGTTTATATCTTTAAATAAAACTAATACAGGAGAAAAGACTTAATTTCAGAATAAAAAAGCTTGCTTTTATTTTATTATTGCCTTTTTTCACTGAGTCAAATTCATTTAACTGGCATGTCTACATTCAAATACCAACTGTATGAGGTTTTTTTTTTTTTTTAATATCTTGAATAGAAGCAATATATGTCTTTATGTGTAATTTTCACTTTCTTGCTGATTCTACCAAAGTGCTGGGTTTTTTAAAAAATTCATATAGGGTTTATATTCTGCCTGCTTTTAAAGCAGATTTGCAGTTAGACTAGTTTGATTTCTGAAGAAGAGAAGATTATATCAGATTAAATGAAAGAAATGTGCCTTGTTAATGGGTGTGTATATTGAATCAAAAACATGGTAACTATAGCATTTATAACAATAACAATAATGCTCAGATTCCTACACCTCTAATAGTGTCATGATTTCGTTTCTGTGGCTGTAAGTAACCTTTTAGTGTTTGCCGTAGAGCCAGCTGTACTATAGAGAGGATGTAATCAATTGCCAAGCAATGTAGCATTTTTAATGTGATCTCAAGAGATGCTCAAGTGAAGATAAGGCCTGAGTATTTTATCCTGGAGGCTTCTGTGACTTTGGGGGCTCCGTGAAGACTAGGCTGCCCTAGCTAGTGACCCCATAATTTCCAGAAGCAGGTGGAGGTGGCAATTACAGCTTCGGCCACTATCTTGAACTTTCTGTAGTAGGTGATGAATTGCAAATGGCTAGCCCCTGTGCACAACAATAAACTCAAATAAATCTTCAATGTGTAATAATGACAAGACCGAAAGACTGGCAGCTATAACAAGGCTTCTGTTGTCACCCACTTCACTGTAGCCTTGATATTCATCATTATCAGCTGGAGCTAGCCCAGGAGCTGGACAAGAAGGTCCGAAGAAGGATGAGTTGTTTGCGCTGAAGCGTCCAGTTGGTCCCATCTGGATGAGAGCAAATGGATTTTTTTTTGCCTGTTCACTAGGCCAGAGCTGTCCATCATTTTAGGCAGGTATCTGATCACTTCTTGCTGGGGGACAATATGGCTTTACACTGCTCGGTTCTCTCTTGGTAGCGCAATATAACACTTTTACCCTGTTTGAAAGCTTTTGGTTACTTTTCAGTTGCCTTAAAAATGCCATTCTGCTTCACAAAACTGAGCTAATGATATTTTTCATTGTTAACAAATGGCTTCTCAAATGGGAACATAATTTTCATTCAGCCTGAATCACATTTGAAATCTGTCCTGACTCCTATGAGGTTATGTTGAATAATATTTTTATATTTCCTTCAGCATAATATAACTTTTAACACTTATAATTTCAAAAGCAACAAAATAGAAAATACCAAAAAACTGTTGGAACTTTAAAATTATTGTTTAAAGTGGCACTTAATACTCCTTAAACAGTTTACTATTGTTGATATAGATAGCATGCATATTCTTAGTAGTGTGGCCTGTGACCTTACTGTCAAAATTGACAACTGAATACTGTTTGATTTCAAATGAAACCATATTCACTTGGCTCCTTCAACATTTTAGCTCTGTGATAAGATTAATCAATATAATATTATTCTTAGACTGATTGTTCTACCCCTTAGAGACATATCCAGTTTTGTTTTGTTTTTTAATAGAGTTGGCTCAGCATTCATTTATGGAGACCATATAATTACATGTTTTGTATGTTGCCTTTCTTGTGGTTATGATGTTCTCAAAATGAAAATTGGCAAATTTAGTAACTGCAAACTTGGATGATTGATTTCCCTTTCTATTAATCCCAGCAGTCTTTAATAAAGACTGTGAACATCCTCTTAGTCTGGTTTTTTTAACCTTTTATTTTTCTGTTTACTTTCCATCTTTTCAAGAAAAAGATCATATAACTATTTCTTAACATTTTAGATTTGCTGTTGGCCTTTAAGAAAAATGAACTCATTAATAACAGACAGTGGAATCCTTTGAGCTCCTTTGCTTTTGATTTATGATATTCCTGCCATTATCACTTCAGTGTATATTTTTAGATAAACCAATAATTGCATAATTCAAATTCACTTTAACTCCGGAGATGATGAAAAAGCAAGACTTCTAAGGTTTCCATTTCTCCAAAATGCAGGTTCACTCCCACGGTTCAGGCCAACTGACATGCCATCGTTCATTTTGTCTTGCCTTCCTAATAAATCTGTAAGCCTTGAGGCGCCAGACTCATGCAGATTTCTTTGCATTTGAGTGTCTTGATGGAATAACAACTTCCAATTTCAAAGCCAAAGCATATTGTATTTCATCTCTGTAGACCTCGCTTCACCCAGTCGTGGCCACATGAAAATATATGTCAAGAACATTGTTTTCTCATATTGGAATTTAGGCAATTTGTTTTCAGACTATGAGCAGTTTCAACCTATTTTTGGAACCCCTTTGTGGCCTGACCGTCCGTTCTCACATAATTTATGGTGGCACGGTAGCATATGGACTCTTCATCACTGTCCAGATGAAATTCTCTGTTGAACATAGACTCTTCTCCCTCTGCCCTCTGGTGGCTCCTTTCTCTACCTTGGCTATCTCTGGAAGGGGTCCACCAGTAAGGGATTTGTATTAGGCCACATGTGCCTTCTGCTAGAGAAGTTACTAAATTAAAAGAATATACTTTGAATAGCTTAAGTATGGATATGGATAAGTCATATGAACCTGCTTAGGAATCTAACAAATAGCTGTGTATTTAAGTGTCTCCTGTCTATGAAAAAGGGGTACTGGAGTTCAGGTTGCTTCAGGCACTCGAAAAAGTATATGAAGTTTCACTCAAACATATTAAGTTGGATTATGAGTGTGGCAGTCCGTATATCCTCTAGGCATCCCCCATCTAGACATACCACTAATGGATATGTTAGAATGGGATATTATTTAAGAATTGATTTTAATTTCTTATGAAAACCCTTGGCATTTAATGCTGAGAAATATTACCAATGTCATCTAAGACTGGTAACAGAAAATTTTACATGAAAGCAGATGATATTAAGTGATTGTAGTTTTTTTGGTGATCTTCAAGCATGCTATTTTATTTTCTAATCATCGGATGCTATACAAGTTACATAACTCCTCTAACTAGTGCTAGTTTCCCCCTTGTAAAATGGGTGAATAATAGTACTCCTCTCATAGCATTTTATGGTGTAAATGGATATAAACTGTCTCACATGATTTCTGGCACAACATTTTCAAAAGTTATCAGACATAATTGTTCAAAATACATCATAGAATGACATTTGTGTTCCTGTTTCTCAGTGTATGGCTCAGACTGCTAAAACTACTTGGCATAGGGAACTTTGGGGGCACCGTTTTCAAGGTTCAAATAGAAAGGATTAGCAGTCTGGATTCTTTGACTTCATTACCCTAGAACCCTGTACGCACTTCTCTGTTTATCAGAATCCCCTGGGGGCTGGTTATACCAGAGGGTGGACACTGCTCCCAGGGATTCTCATCAGCCAGTCTGGGTTACAGTCTGAGAATATGCATTTAAAGCAATTTCCAAGTGATGCTAAAGCTTCCAGGAGCACTGATCTAGAGAAATTCTTTCACTGATACTGAGATGGAAAGGGACTAATTTGTGAGACTCTGTGTTTGCTACTTAGTGACGTTGGCATCAAGTAGAACACCTGTACAATCTACAAAGAGCTGACTTAGTTTCCTGATCAGACATCTTTTTCTGTACCTGACTTACCAGCCTTGTACTCCTGACTGGTCCAGGTTTCTCTTTCTGTGTTCTTCAGTGATTAATGAAAAATTATCATTTTCTTAAGAAGTTTGGGGTTCTAAAACAATTTAAATTGAAATATACTATTATATCAAATTATGAATCTTTTTAGAGATTTATGATATAACACAGAAGTATGTGAAAAATTATCTGTCCATGTAAGCAAAAATTATCGTTAATGTTTCTGATTGTATGCTACATAATTACACTTACTAATCATGTAATTGCATATTTTAATTATCATGTCTTACTTGCCTTCCTACGTGTATTTAAATAATTATATTAGTATAATATATAATTATAAAAATACAGCTCAGTATCATATTTTATTGCTCATAGTGAAAATATTTGTTCACTAAGATTTTATAAAGCAGAGAGTCATCTTTGACTGGCCAATAGAAGTAAATGGTTTTAAAAGATCACATTTTAAAATTAGTTTATTTCCAGTACAAAGTAAGCTATACTTTATTTCTAAAAATAAATTTTGTGAGTTTCTGTTTCTGAAACAAGTTATTAAACACTTTTAATTTATCAATAGATCTTTGTTAGTCATTTTAAACCAAGAAGGTAGCAAGAAAATTTGACTTTCAGTTGTGAATGAATATCCTTCACTAAAAAGAATTATACTTAATGATGGTAGCATCATCAGTTTGTATTTAACACTATTTTGCTGCTGCTGCTAAGTCGCGTCAGTCGTGTCCGACTCTGTGCGTCCCCATAGACGGCAGCCCACCAGGCTCCCCCGTCCCTGGGATTCTCCAGGCAACAACACTGGAGTCAGTTGCCATCTCCTTCTCCAATGCATGAAAATGAAAAGTCAAAGTGAAGTCACTCAGTCATGTCTGATTCTTAGTGACCCCATGGACTGCAGCCTACCAGGCTCCTCCATCCATGGGATTTTCCAGGCAAGAGTACTGGAGTGGGGTGCCATTGCCTTCTCCCAACACTATCTTAAATGATTTTATTTTTTCATGTGATTATAGTCAATCTCCCTTCATGGGAATGACAGCTTCAAGGACAATTATTATCTTCTCTGATCCACACTGTGTGCTTAAAGTCCAATCATTCCCAGCACTGTGAGCAGGTACCTGTAAATATTTCATACCTGTAAATGAAATCCTAGAAATTATTATTATTACCTTTTATTGAGCGTCAACTAGATGGCAAGTCTTTTGCTAGGTAACTACACATGTCTTCAATCCTCATCACAATCTATAACAATAGATATTAGTTATTGAGGAACCTAGGCTTGGAGAGATTAAAAACCTGCCCCATGTCACAGCTAACGAATGGTAGTTCCTTGTCTTTATGCTACAGAGCCTAAGCTCTTGGCACTAAACTGTGCTGCATCAAAATTTCATATTCTGAAGGATAAAATCGGAAGATGTAGAGTATTCAGAGAGAAAAGAAAGGAACACTTGAGATGAGCATTTAGGAAGATTGGAAGCTGACTGGGAATACATAGATACTCCTTGCGGAGCTCTCCCATTAAAGAACTAATCAGAAGGAAATGAGGTTTGATTTTTGTTTGCATATAATTTAAAGCAATTGGCATTCAACTAAAGCGTGACTGTTTTGCACCCAACTAACCTGTGACCCTAAAGGCAGTGAAAGTTTTCAGATATTAAACTTTTCCCTTTTTCTAACTCCTCTAATTTGCGTAGGACTAGTTAGTTTTTGGATTCACTTGCTGACGATGTCTTGTATGTTTTCTTTACCTTGGTGGACTAAGTTGACTCCTTGTTCATCCTCATATGTAGTTCTGAAGGGGTTTATCTTACCAAGGGATATGAGTGACCAGTAAATGCTTGTTGAATGATAAATGATTATTCATTTATTAACAAAGTAGTTAATAAATGACAAGAGGCCTTTGGAACTTCATGTTTCTCTTTGAATGGTCTGGTGTGAGCTGTAACTCGGATGGAGTGAAACCACTCATTTGTATCATAAGATCAAAGATGGAAAAGGAAGATATCAAATCAAGCAAATTTTTCTCAGGGGATCCTGATCTTTCTATACACTGTAGTAGGAATACCTTAAATGCTTCTGGAGCATGTTCACCCCAGAGCAACATTTACCATCTTCATTTCATAAATGTTGGCTATGACTGACAGTCCTGAAACGCATATTCTAATATTTGAGTGAGGATATCTAGGGAAGAAAGTTTCTAGCCTGAAGGGAAATATAAATTTATAACCAGATTGATAAAAACCTTAAAATATTTATCTGAGTTATCATTTATCCTTTGGTCATTACTTGAAATGAATTAATATCTCCCATGGTGCCCAGCCCATAATAGGTGCTCAGGAAATGGTTCTGTAATTGAACTGAGAGACTGTGGCCTTAGATCAGTGCTGCTTGAAAAGACCTAGAGAGACTAAGCCAACATTTAAATATTTTGAAAGAAGGTGTTTAGATACTATTAGACAAAGCTTGTTTAGAAGGAGAAAAAGAACAAGCAGTTGTATACAAAGACAAATGCTTATCTGTGCCTGGCAGTTAAACCTCTTCAGGTGTTAACTCTTAGCATGATTTTTTGTTTGTTTGTTTGTTTGTGGGTGGTTTTTTTTTTTTTTTAAAGAATGGAGCACTTTCTCCAAACCACAATCCTCCCAATCTTGGCAAAAAAAAAAAAAAAATCCATAAAAAATTGAATTAAATGAACAAGTTCTTGAGTCCGTTTTATAAAGCCTGTGAATATGCAAAGTATTTTTTATTTTGCATAGATACAGAGAAGCAGGTGTCACTGAGTGTTTCTGCAGCACATGTTCACCATTCTTTATCATGTAAAGACTCACTGCTAAGAGAATCTTTATTTCACCCGTAAGACCATAAGAGTTGGCCTGTATTCAGACCCACCATTCATTTCACCCATTTGTCTAGCTCTTTAGTCAGAGAAAGATACTGAAATGTCATCATTGGCTTTATAAGATAACAAATGTCTGTTCAACATTTATCCGTGAACTTGGAAAATATATATTAGAATCTAGTGTAACATACTTTTATAGTTTTCTGGTGCATCACAGCTTGTAAAAAATTCTTATGTACTTTAAACATACTGTAAACATACATCAGGGCCCCTCAAAATTCTAATTCGGCCTTGTGATTCTCTGGCTTCTTGGTTTAACCAGTTGTGCTTGGTGCGATGAGCAACACAGAAAAATGGTGGATAGTGTAACTGCCAAGAAGCCTAAAATCAAGAGTGAGGTCTTTAAACAACTAGCTATTAAATCAAATTACTGTTTGTTAAATGTATAACTATTCATTGAAGAACAGATAATTTCTGATTGGGCAAGTCTGTGTTTTTTTTGTTTTTTTTTTAAGACAAATCCTTTTGTTTTCCCTTTTTGCCAGAAGAGCATAGTAAAGATGCATGTTTATGCTCCCAGACTCTGGGTGCTTCCCCAGGGCCCTGCATGAGGAGGACTGCAGAGGTCAAGACCTCGCCCTAAACTCCTTCCAGTCCTTTTCCCAAAATCTCCCATGTACCTCCTGGCACTGTCACTGCTGGTGGCAGTCTGGTGTGACCTCAGTGTTGCTCTCCACTCACATGTTTGAGCTGGAGGGTGCCCTGATGACTGGGAAAGATTGAGTGCAGGAGGAGAAGGGGTAACAGGATGAATGGTTGGATAGCATCACCGACTCAGTGGACGTGAGTTGGGGCTTCCCTGATAGCTCAGCTGATAAAGAATCTGCCTGCAATGCAGGAGACTGCAGTTCAATTCCTGAGTTGGGAAGATTGCTGGAGAAAGATTAGGTGACCCATTCCAGTATTCTTTGGGCTTCCCTGGTGGTTCAGACAGTGAAGAATGTGCCTGCAACATGGGAGACCTGGGTTCAATCCCTGGGTTGGGAAGATCCCCTGAAGAAAGGAAAGGCTACCCACTCCAGTATTCTGGCCTGGAGAATTCCATGGAGAGAGGGAGCCTGGCAGGCTACAGTCCACTGGAGTCGCAAAGAGTCAGACAGGACTGAGCACCTTTCACTTTCACTCTTGAGCAAACCCCAGGAAATAGTGAAGGACAAACAAGCCTGGTGTGCTGCAGTCCATGGGGTTGCAAAGAGTTGGACACAACATAGCAGCTAAACAACAACAACCAATAAAACTGTGCTGAATTGGTCATTTCCTCATATCAGTTCATTTAATATACTTTTGTAGAATATTTCAATTTCTGTTTACCATGGCTCAATTTCAGGCTTTGCTATGAGTGGCGCACAATATGCCAAATATTGAAGAAAACATTTGATGTAACTCTGTTCCCATAGGTCAGGTTAAAGGATCTTTCCATTGCAAGTGGGGAAAATGAGCCTTCAGTTTAGTTGCTCAGTCATGTCCGACTCTTGTGACCCCATGGACTTCAGCACGCCAGGCTTCCCTGTCCATCACCAACTCCGGGAGCTTGCTCAAACTCGTGTTCATCGAGTCAGTGATTCCATCCAACCATCTCATCCTCTGTCGTCCCCTTCTCCTCCCACCTTCAGTCTTTCCCAGCATCAGGGTCTTTTCTAATGAGTCAGTTCTTTGCATCAGCTGGCCAAAGTATTGGAGTTTCAGCTTTAGCATCAGTCCTTCCAATGAATATTCAGGACTGATTTTCTTTAGGATGGACTGGCTTGACCTCCTTTGCGGTCCAAGGTACTCTCAAGAGTCTTCTCCAATACCACAGTTCAAAAACATCAATTCTTTGGTGCTCAGCTTTCTTTATAGTCCAACTCGCACATCCATACATGCTGATGCTGCTGCTGCTGCTGCTAAGTCACTTCAGTCGTGTCCAACTCTGTGCGACCCCATAGATGGCAGCCCACTAGTGTCCCCCATCCCTGGGGTTCTCCAGGCAACAACACTGGAGTGGGTTGCCATTTCCTTCTCCAGTGCATGAAAGTGAAAAGTGAAAGTGAATTCACTCAGTCATGTCTGACTCTTAGCGACCCCATGGACTGCAGGCTACCAGGCTCCTCCGTCCATAGGATTTTCCAGGCAAGAGTACTGGAGTGGGGTGCCACTGCCTTCTCCAATCCATACATGACTACTGTAAAAACCATAGCTTTGACTAGATGGACCTTGGTTGACAAAGTAATGTCTCTGCTTTTTAATATGCTGTCTAGGTTGGACATAGCTTTTCTTCCAAGGAGTAAGCGTCTTTTAATTTCATGGCTGCAGTCACCATCTGCAGTGATTTTGGAGCCCAAGAAATTAAAGTCCCTTACTGTTTCCATTATTTCCCCATCTATTTGCCATGAAGTGATGGAACCCAATGCCATGATCTTAGTTTTTTTAATGTTGAGTTTTAAGTCAACTTTTTCACTTTCCTCTTTCACTTTCATCAAGATTAAAAACACTAGCACGATCATGCTTTGTGTTGATATTGCCTCTGATGACTCACAGTGGACACACCCAACCATTACTCTGTCCTGAATTTTGATCAGTTGTGTTCTTTGACCTCTATATGTGTCTTTCTTCTTCACAAAACTACAGCAGGTAGAAAATAAGGAAACTGAGGTAAATAAAACAACCAGAGTGGTGTGTGGCTCACGGCAGGTGCTTGGTGATACTATTAATTCCTTTTCGTGTCCCCCAGATGCCACCTGCACCAGCTCTTTCAGTTCAGGAATGGCTTATGCTTTTAGTGAGGTGTGCAGATGGCTGCTTCTCTCAGACATCACTCTTCTGCCCTGTGCTGCCAGCGAGAAAGCAGAGGGGAAAAAAAAAAAAAACTTGAAAGAAAAGTGAAAAAGCCTGTGGAAGAAAAGAGCATGCTGGCAAATTTAGGGGAGAATACTAAACCATAGGCACCATCAGAAGTTTCCACTTCAGGAGGGTTATATTAATCCTTAAGGCTTTTTAATTGCAAGAAACACAAACTCAATTTAGCCTGCCGTATGCAGTTGAAAAGAGAAGCTTCCTGGCTCAGGTAACTGCAGTGCTGGATGCACAGACAGACTTACATCATGGCATTGGGACCAACTCTGACTCCTTAAGTTTCTGGCTCTGCTTCCCACTCCCCGCCCCCTGCCCAAGATCGACTCCATTCTTAAACAGGCCCTCATGGAGGCAGGATGACTGCAACCCCTAGAAGCTTGTAACGTCTGTAATCCCACCCCTTCCCCTTGGAATGAGGAATCTTCTCTTCACAATACTTCCAAAAATATCCTGGAATAGACTCTTAATGACGTTGCCTAGGTCACATCCACGTCTTTGAACCAAACACGGTGGACATGGGATGGAAGTTGTGACCGTCCAGGCGTGAGCTTGAGAAGCAGACAGAGCTTCGCTGTACCTTGTACTCTAACGATGGAATAAGGGTACTCCCATGTGGAAAAAGACAAGAATACTATTAGAAGAAAGAAAAAGTGATTTTACCCAACCAGCAGGCTTCAACCAAGCAAGTATTCTTAAGAGAGAAAGCTTATGTGTATAAACTAGACCCTCTTGACCTCAGGACACATCTTAGAATTCTTTACTGAAAAGGAATCTTACTTCATTTTTGAGTATGAATGATATATTTGGACCATAGGACATGCTAAATATGAAAATCAGGAAGTTTGGTCTTCATATCGGAAACCGCTTTACTCTGCCCAGATGGAACATCTAAAATACGACGCACAAAAGGGGTAAGTTAACAGAATGTTAAGGTAGCTTAACATTTTATTCAAATGAAATTTGGATCTTCTTTGCTTCTGCTGTGTCATTCACCTGAAAGGTTTATGTCGTGAACTGACAGATCAGATTATTGTGTGATGTAATGAGTTACCCAATCCATTGTCCTGCCCATTGTAGTCATAAATAAATATTGTCAAGGATTAAGAAGAGAATTGGATTTTCTCCACGTGTGTGCGTTTAGCTGTTGCCAGTTTTTAGGGTATTTATGAGGTTGAACAAAAATATGGAAGCTTAAATTTTCTGATTTTGTTTGCTTGTTTTCTTCGTATAGGGTACATTGTAGAAACTTGCTGAAAAAAATGGAATGATCCCTTTTCTCAGATCAAGGACTTTGGGTTTTATCAGACTTTGAGAGACTCAACTTGTCAGACCCCTAGTGACTCACAAGACTGTAGTTTTTAACTGCTATGACAGGACATCTGTACACTGTAAATTTGAAACTGCAGGGGAAAGAAACAAGAGCCGTGCTGATTTGTCTCAGGAAGTACAGACACCCAGTCTTTTCTTACTGCGGGACTGTCTTGAGTCCAGTGGGATCAGAAATATATGAAATAGCCTAGGCTTATTGCGGAAATAAAGTCACAGATTTGAAGAAATTGATAGCATTTTCCCATGTCATGTTCTTCTTCTCTGTCTTAAAAGATCAAATCTTAGAATGTCAATTAAAAATAAATTAAAAATAAAAACTTAGAATGAAAGAACTAATGTCAGTATAGTAATGTTGCAAAAGTTACTAATGGACCTTAACCAGATTTGCTTATGAAGGAAGGAACTTACATGTTTTCCCCAGGTTTGTATAAGTTCTGCCTTTGTAACCAAACCCTGTGCAGTGTTTAAATCCAATGGAATCATAAATGTTGTCCCCTAAGAACACAGGACACTTTTGCCTCTTAAGTACTGGTATTTTCCTTGAGTCTCCAGAAAACCAGATGACAATAAATCTTTGTGAGAGTCCCCTGTTTCAAGCTCATTGTTAGAATCGCCACCAAGAGTAGATTTGGGGGTAATTACCTCTGAGATAGGTCTGAAGAGAGAGATTGGGGAAGCACAGATAGAAGATGACACTTGGAGCCTTTTTTTTTAAATTTTCACCTTCAGCTCCATAGTCCTTGAGGACACCTGCTTCAAATTTTGTAGACAGTCGGTCCCTCCCTGCTAGAAATCAGAATGCTTTTTCATATTATTCATTTCATTAAAGGCTTATCTTGAATGTTAAGTCAAGTACTTTTACCACCAGAATGTTTCAAAGTATTCTCACGAACTAGAATCAGAATTGCACAAAGACTTGGTCTGTCCTGCAAGCACTGTGAGCTTTGGTGTAATAACGTTAACAAGAAGGGTTTGCTATTTAGAGAAGAATGATCACTGCTATATTACCAAAAAAAAAAAAAAAAAAGATTAAACAACTTAGCAGGTTATTATTTATCACTGCTAGCAATATAAAAATTCATGTTATTCCACCAATAATTACATAATATTTTGTTAAAAAGCCAAGAACTCTAATGCTTTAGGGTCAATTGTTATCACAAGGTTCTAAGACACTTACCAGGAAGAGGGTAGCCTGAAACTATACACCCAATGCCTCCCAATAGGGCCATGGAGGGGGCACTAAGCTGCAGGCTTTTCTGCTTGCTTTCTACTTAACTGTTTGTCCATCTGCTTTTCTTTCCCTTTCCCTCTTCCTTCTGCCTTCCTTCCTTCCTTAAATTTCCATTTAAAAAGTACCTGAACCCCTTTGTGGAAGTACTCTCCTTTTCAGGTGTAAAATTGAAGTCTACTATTTAAGTTTTAAATAGCCTAACCTCCCCCACAAATTTTAATGTTAAAAAAAAACAAACCCAAAGAAATGGAATTGTCATTTAAATATTGAAACTTTTTAGGTTGAAGCTGATATGCTAATTTTTCTCCTTAGCAATTTTTATGTTCCACATTTTAATTCAAAACTAGGTGCTTGTCATCAAAGTAGTGACTGTTTCAAAAATACAGTAAACATAGATGTGCATTCATTAAGTTTTTATATAAATACATATACAAATAAATTGTAGAAACAATCAAGAAATCAAGCCTTGCAGGGTTATCTATTGCCATTGTTCCCTATGCATTGGAGCTCTCACCATAGCCATTACTATAAAACGTTCCCTAAGTACATAAAGGCTCTGATCGTTAAGATTTTTATTGCCAGCCACACATACAGAGCTGCAAATTGCCTTGTTTCAGATTTATTATGTATTACTCCAGAAATTCTATAAAGATCAAAAGAACTGATTACAATGTTGACCTTTGCATTAACTCATCTGAATTTAAATTCAAGTGTTTGATTTGGGAAAATAAGTCCATTTATCATAGCTCTGCTACTGAGGGGATTGCCCGGCCCTGATTGGGAGTGCTGAGACCAAATTTATTTATCGAGCCAGGGCTTGAAAATTGTTTGTAGGACAAGAGGAACGAAAGTTTGACCTGCCATTGTTACAGTACCGGCGGAGCAACGTGGACATTGCCCTTTTCAGATTTCAAGTAGTGCATCAGTTTAGTCTTGATAGAATCTCCACTATTAAATTGAGCAAATATATATGGTTTTAAAAATAAAAACTTTTTGATTTAAAATTAATAACCCCCCCTTTTTTTTTCTTTTAACTGAGAAAATAACCATTTCTTCAGCATAGAGGTTACATTTTGGAAGAATTACTGGGATGCTTCTCATTCTGAAGTTAGCCTTTATGTTATACTTGAACTCTCACTTGTCACGTTTTTTTGTTTGTTTGTTTTTCTGAATTACTGAGAAAAAAACTGTTAGTAATGTCTTCCTGTGTAGAATTATGGATTTAATTAACTCTCCACTGACTCAAAGGACATGAGTTTGAGTAAGCTCAGAGTTGGTGATGGACAGGGAGGTCTAGCATGCTGCAGTCCATGGGGTCGCAAAGAGTCGGACATGACTGAGCGACTGAACTGAACTGAACACCTATTGAACTGTTCACTTTTCACTACACAAAAGTTCTAAATTTTACCCATGCACTCACTACACCAACATTCAGTCCCCAAACTGCGGCATGTCTTTTCAGCACTGATAAACCAACTGGTCTGCCTTTTGATGGTCAGAGTTCTAGAAACTGACTTGATAAGGGAAAGGATAATGGCAGTCAGCACAAGGCATGGGCTTGAATCTATCCCTGAACCGATGCTTTTCAATAGCATATCTTCATAATAGTGTGAAAAATTAGGGTCCGGCTAAGTGTACCAATGACGGACATGACTTGACCTATAGTGACCTGAAGAGCCAGTTGGCAAAAAAGCATGCAGTGTGGTTTAGGATTTTTGCCCAGCTTAATGCTGAAGGTTCAGCTCTTCTGCTCTTCATGGTGATTAACCCTCCAACCCAAATCACTTCAAAATGGAGAGGCCAGGGTATCACCCATTTGCTAAGTTTCAGTGGGTAGACAGGAAACAATTACAATAGATCCTTGACGTCCACAAGAGATTTGTCTTGAGACATTCAGGTACTGCAAATGGGAAAATGTAACATAGCATGCAAGGAAACCCACCCAGTCCATCCTAAAGGAATCAGTCCTGAATATTCATTGGAAGGACTGATGCTGAAGCTGAAACTCCAGTACTCTGGCCACCTGATGCGAAGAACTGACTCATTGGAAAAGACCCTGATGCTGGGAAGGATTGAAGGCAGGAGGAGAAGGGGATGACAGAGGATGAGATGGTTGGATGGCATTACCGACTCGATGGACATGAGTTTGAGCAAGTTCCAGGAGCTGGTGATAGACACGCAAGCCTGGTGTGCTGCATGAGGTCGAAAAGAGTTGGACACAACTGAGCAACTAAACTGAACTGAACATAGCATCTTATGTTCCCTGTAATATCCATTCCAGTAAAGAAAAACCAAAAATATGAAGTATGCCTTAGGCCATTAATGATTCTGTACACACAAAACCAAAGTGTAAAGCTATTAAAGTAAAATTTCCCACCAAAATAAATTTCACACTACATAAAAATATTATTTTAGTAACATTAATCCCAAATTTATAGAATCTGCCAGTTGCATGATGTGATGGCATTTAGAGAAAACACTGAGATACGAATTCTCAGCCTTCTTGTTATGAACTTGCTCCATGCATGTGATTCGCATTAGAACTGCTAAAGAACTGAGGTAGGAAATGGCAACCCACTCCAGTATTCTTGTCGGGAGAATCCCATGGACAGAGGAGCCTGGCAGGCTACAGTTCATGGGGTCACAAAGAATCGGATACGACTGAGCAACTAACACATTCACTTCATTTTCAGCCACCTTTTGGTGGCCACCTTCTGCTCTTCTCCATCAGAGTTCTTCCAGGTGGGATCTGCCTGCAGGATCATTGACTTAGTCCCATTCAGCTTTTGCTAAGAGGGTAATGATCACAGTCCTGTGCTCAGAGAGTAGCAGCCCTCAGTGGTGTGTATGGGTGGGAGGGGAGAGGTCCCTAGGATGGCAGGGACCTACCTCTTGCACACCTGTGTCCCTAGCACAGGGCCTAGTGTGATCAGTAAATACTTGTGGAATGCAAAAAAAAAAAAAAAAAAGAGCTGCTTCAGAATTATGAATGACTATATCACATGCCTTTTGGGACTCTTGAATAAATTCTATTTCAAAACTTCTTAGTTTAATTTTTTTTTTTCTAAAGGGTGTAGAATCAATGTGTTTTATGATGAAAAGGTAAGGCTGAGATACTGCTTTTATACTTATTTCATCTTTATACAGTCTGAAAACCAGAGGTCCTGGTAAGGGAGAGATAGTCTGTGATTATAACCCAGTGTTTGTCTGAAGGATAGAAATCTACAAAGTATTCAGATAATATAATCTGATCATTTTTTAAAGTTTTCCATTTTTTAAATTTTTTTACTTTAGTTTTTTTTTTTTTTTTAATATTTTATTTAGGAGGAGTTTCTAATTACGGTGAAATTCTTGAAGAATAAATTCCTATATCATTGTCAACTTGAAATTCTTGAAATTATCCAAATTATTGAATTAGTGGGAAAGTTGTATTTACCAAATTAATTTATGCATTTCCTTTTTGTTCTTATTTAACTTGTATGGACATTGAAGTCCTAAATGATTTAATTGTACTTTAATGAATTTGATTCTTCTGTTTGATGTGGTTTCATGTACAGTGGTGATGATTATTTTATTTCCTATATTTTAGTATTTTGAGTAATGTCAAGATATTATAGCAGTGAGAAAGTAGTGTGGAGGCAATGAACAGGGATTTCAAGAGAGATCACCTGTGTTTAGTACAAGGCACGTAGCCTTATACATTCTTTGCCTTTCTTAAAACTCTTAATTAATTTCAGTTTAGCAAATACTTATTAAGTGCCTACTGTGTGCCAGATATTGTCTTCAGTAATTTCAGGTACAATGATTAATTGAAACAGATTCTACTTACTGTCAAGGGATTTGCTGTCTAGCGGCGTAGTTGTTGTTCCTTAGCAAAGTCCAACGCTTTGTGACCCCATATACTGTAGCCCACCAGGCTCCTCTGTCTTCCACTGTCTCCTCTAGTTTGCCCAAATTCACGTCCATTGAGTCTGTGTTGCTATCCATTTCATCCTCTGCCACCCCCTCTCCTTTTGCCTTCAGTCTTTCCCAGCATCAGAGTCTTTTCCAGTGAGTTGGCTCTTCGCCTCAGGCAGGCAAAGTAGAGTTTAGCAGGGTGAGCTTATACTTATTCTACTGTGGCCAGGTAAGTTCTTTATTAATGGAGTGAACAAAGGGCCAAAGAAATCCAGAAAGAAGGAAAGAGCCAAAAAACCCGGACTCCTTTTCTTTTATTTCTAACCTATATTTAAAAAAAAAAAAAAAATTGGAGAAGGCAATGGCACCCCACTCCAGTACTCTTGCCTGGAAAATCCCATGGATGGAGGAGCCTGGTGGGCTGCAGTCTGTGGGGTCGAGAAGAGTCAGACATGACTGAGCGACTTCACTTTCACTTTTCACTTTCACGCGTTGGAGAAGGAGATGGCAACTCACTCCAGTGTTCTTGCCTGGAGAATCCCAGGGACGGGGGAGCCTGGTGGGCTGCTGTCTGTGGGGTCCCACAGAGTCGGACACAACTGAAGCGACTTAGCAGTTAGCAGTATATGAAAATGATCTGAAAACTCAACTTAGAATGACAGAATGCTTTTGATGTAAAGGATTTTAAAGAAAATATTAAATTTTTTTTTACAGATTACAAAACTGAGGTCCAGGGCCGTAAAGTGACTTATCAAAGCTCATACACCTGAGTTTTGTTTTTGTTTTCTTTTTTAGAGTAGTCACTGATTAAGGATTTAGTGTACTCACAGAGGCTACCATTCAGGCTAAATCTTCCTAGTGACTGGAGAGCAAACAATTAAGTTCAGAATTGTATAGTATTTTCCATAATTGCTAATTGCCCCACTTCTGGATAGCTCAGTTGGTAAAGAATCCGTCTGCAATGCAGGAGACCCCAGTTCGATTCCTGGGTCGGGAAGATCCACTGGAGAAGGGATAGGCTACCCACTCCAGTATTCTTGGGCTTTCCTTGTGGATCAGCTGGTAAGGAATCTGCCTGCAATGAGGGAAACCTGGGTTCAATCCCTGGATTGGGAAGATCCTCTGGAGAAGGGAAAGGCTACCCACTCCAGTATTCTGGCCTGGAAAATTCAAAGAAAGAAAGACAAGATTTCAAAGAAAGATGAGAAAAACGTAGACTGATACCAATAAATGATGCACTGTAGGAATTTAGTCTTATGTGTAAGCAAGATTTGGATTCGCCAGGTTCCTCTGTCCATGGGATTCTCCAGGCAGGAACACGAGTGGGTTGCCTTACCCTTCCCCAGGGGATCTTCCCAACCCAGAAATCAAACCTGTATCTCTTAGTGCATTGGCAAGCTGGTTCTTCACCACTAGCGGCCACCTGTGGGGTCCAAGGTTTGGATAGGTGGAGAGTGTAAGAGGCACCCTGAAAATAAAAGAAAAATGAAATAAGAGGCTGGAGTGAATTTGAAGTATGAGTGACAATTCCTGGCACAAAGTCTTGATAAAATATTCAGTGTTTGTGTCTGTGTGTCTACTATGTGCCAGAATGTTGTACTTCCTTTTCCCCTGTTTTCTCTGTTCTGAATCTTTACAGAAAACCTCAGAGATCGGCAATAGGCCCAATTTATGGATGAGACTAGTTGAGGCACAGAGAAATTATTTCCTTAGCTACGTGGTTAATATGTGGCAGAGCCAAGATTACTTCATCTTGCTGCAAAGTATTCATTCTTTCTTTCTTCCATACCATGACCTTAGTTAAATGACTCCTACATTCTCATGTGTGAGACTAGAAAAAGGCTGTCACTTCCCAGTAGCCATAGATAAATGAGTAGACAGTAAAACATAAGTAAAAATTGAACTTCATGAAAATAAGCTGATCTGAGAAGGATGATAATGAATTTTTTATGGATATAATGAGTCTAAGGTGATTCTAGCATTTCCAGGAAGATATATCTAAAGGATTTCTGGAAGAATGGGATTAGTTGTTGGAAGTATGGAACACCAGATGAGAAAAGACAGTATATATGTGTGACCAGTCAATAAAAAGATAATGACTGGAGCTTCCCCAGTGGCTCTGTGGTAGAGAATCCACCTGTCAATGCAGGAGACACGAGTTCGATCCCTGGTCCTGGAAGATCCCACATGCCACAGAGCAGCTAAGCCCATGTGTCACAACTATTGAGCCCGTGCCCTAGAGCCTGGGAACCACAACTACTGAAGCCGGTGCCCCTAGCGCCTGTGCCCTGCAACAATAGAAGCCATCACAGTGAGAAGCCTGCACACCACAAATACAGAGTAGCCCCCACTCGCCATAACTATAGAGAAAAGCCTGCACAGCAGCGAAAACCCAGCACAGCCAAAAACAAATAAGTAAAAGATAATGAGTGAGGCTAAGAGGTGATGCACTTTTCCAGAATGTGAGTGTGTACAGAAAAGAAAGAGCAAAAGATATGACTCTGGAAAATTGGAAGTGAGTGTTTCCATTGCCAGAGATAAATGTGTAGGTGTGATGGTTTTGTCTTCGTGTTTGGCAGGGTTTTCTTTGGTTTTGTTGTATGCTGATGCATCATTGTTATGAGCCACCAGATTTTATTATGCCTTAATTATGTCTGTCTTCTATAATCCAGAAATTTTCTCATGCCCGATGATACACATGGGGGTTTGAAATTTGGATAATTATATAGAGGGTCACAGTGATTAACCACACAAACAGAAAGTTCTGCATGGTTTGCAGTAAACCATCAAAGAAAGAAGAAAGTGAGGAGGGGGTGGGCGTAAAGTTATTTTGGGAAGGAAAAGAGGTAGGTGAAATGATAAGGAATAAAAAACTTTTTACACATTTTTGAAATCTGAAATCAATAGAGGCGATGAAAGTAAATCAATAAGAGTTTGTAGTAGGCTGCTGCTGCTGCTAAGTCGCTTCAGTCGTGTCCGACTCTGTGCGACCTCATAGACAGCAGCCCACCAGGCTCCTCTGTCCCTGGGATTCTCCAGGCAAGAATACTGGAGTGGGTTGCCATTTCCTTCTCCAATGCATCAAAGTGAAAAGTGAAAGTGAAGTCGCTCAGTCGTGTCTGACTCTTAGCGACCCCATAAACTGGAGCCTACCAGGCTCCTCCGTCCATGGGATTTTCCAGGCAAGAGTACTGGAGTGGGGTGCCATTGCCTTCTCCGTGTAGTAGGCTACTTATTCCTTTCTTGTCGGTTTTACTTCTGATTCTGAGTATACTGAATATCCACCTAAAACCTGAGTCAGCTGTGCATCCATTCATTCAACAGATGTTAGAGGTACTGTTTTAGATACACAGATTGCCTTTTGAACACTTTTCTTTGGCTTGACTTAATTTTGCCCATTAACCTAAAAAGAAAATTACTTCCTCCTTATTAGATTGTTACCTCAATGTGAAGTACTCGTCTACTCAAGTTGAGTGAGTAGACACTTGAGACTGAGTTAACAATCTAAAAAGATCAAGTCAGGTGATTAGAATTAAACAGTAAGAACAAAAATTTGACTAGCCCTAACAACTCGGTCTGGAGAAGGCAGTGGCACCCCACTCCAGTACTCTTGCCTGGAAAATCCCATGGATGGAGGAGCCTGGAAGGCTGCAGTCCATGGGGT
The DNA here is from genome assembly GCF_000754665.1 of Bison bison bison. Lineage (NCBI taxonomy): Eukaryota > Metazoa > Chordata > Mammalia > Artiodactyla > Bovidae > Bison > Bison bison. The sequence continues at coordinate 4,468,214 of NW_011494897.1, forward strand.
CGCAGACGGTCGGACATGACTGAGCGACTTCACTTTCACTTTTCACTTTGATGCATTGGAGAAGGAAATGGCAACCCACCCCAGTGTTCTTGCCTGGAGAATCCCAGGGACAGGCGAGCCTGATGGGCTGCCATCTCTGGGGTCGCACAGAGTCGGACACAACTGAGGCGACTTAGCAGCAGCAACAACAACGCAGTCTGATGTAAGATGTCAACTAAAAGAGATTGAGGCTATAAAATCTGATGTACTGCTATGACTAATACCCATCATCTGTTGAGTCCTTAGTATGTGCTAATAAGCATTTTTCTAAGCATTTGGGATGCATTAATGCATGTAACTCTCATAAGAGACCTGTGAGGCTGTTATTACTATTGCCCTGTGCACTCCTGCACAGAAGTATAATGTGAAATAACTTATACAGCTAGAAAGTGGCAAAGCATGAATTTGAACAATACAGTATGACTTTCAAATCCACACTAACCTCCATTGCTGCTGCTGCTGCTGCTGCTGTGTTGCTTCAGTCGTGTCCGACTCTGTGCAACCCCATAGATGGCAGCCCACCAGGCTCCCCTGTCCCTGGGATTCTCCAGGCAAGAACACTGGAGTGGGTTGCCATTTCCTTCTCCAATGCATAAAAGTGAAGTCACTCAGTCATGTATGACTCCTAGCGACCCCATGGACTTCAGCCCACCAGGCCCCTCTGTCCATGGGATTTTCCAGGCAAGAGTACTGGAGTGGGTTGCCATTGCCTTCTCCGAACCTCCATTATTGAATGCCAAGTTGAGCTACATAACTGAGCCAGCTGTCTGTAATAGCCTAAGCTGAGTGTAGTTAGTACCTTTACAGCCCATGTTACAGTAAATATTGTGCCCCAGCCAACTGTGTGGTCACATGGCATCTGCTCACCCAGTGAGAATGGTGAGAGAACAGAAGCCGTCCAGATTTAAAGAGGCTGCTTAATCCAGGTAGTGGTGCTGCAGAGGGTACCCGTTGTGAACTTTTATTATCTCTAGACATCCTGAATTTTTTCACAGGTGATAAATAGTTTTGTAAACAGAAGAAGCAGTTTAAGGCAGAATTTCATTTTGAATATGAAGTGTAGCCTTGTTTTCATATGGACCATCGAGGTCCTGATCATAGAACATGAGTAGTTTTTAGGTAAAAAACTAACACTTTAGTCAATAATATTTTTAAATTGCAGTCTAAGGTTTCTGATTTGAGAATTGAATAGTATTTGCCCATGTTTTTATGGCTGCTCCTACATCTTCAAAATGAAAGTGGTGTAGAATTTTTTTTTTTTAATATGGAGAGGGGGCAATTAACTGTAAGAGCTGTAAGAATCTTTTTGATCTTATTTTGCATTCATTGGAATATTTCTATATATAATTAAAGAAGCACATTGAATTTTCCCACTAATTATGTTTTATTCCCATTGTCATTTACAAAAGATATATGTCTGTATTCAGTAAGCAAGAGCTTTTTGAAAACGTGTACCTAGGATTTTGTTATATGTAATTCAAAGCAATTAAAATATCAACTCTGGCCCTGGTTTGAGATTTTCATGTAGGTGTCCAGGTAGAACATAAATACTTAAATCAGCAAGTGAATACTGTTTCATTTCATATCTAACCACATACCAGATGTTATGCAGTGTATGGGAGAAACAAAGTTAAATAAGACGTAGTTCCTAGTCCTTAGATGCTTATAGTCTATGGGAGGGTTAGATAAGTAAACAGCTAATTAAAATACAACGTAATAAATGATAAAAGTACAGTGTTTACAATACAGAAAGGTTGTGGGGAAGCCAAAAGGGTGATCTTATATTATTATGGATATAAGTACATGATAATATTATAGGACTTATGTAAGATACAATGAAAGGAACCAAAATATTATTTGGTACACAATGACAGTTTTTAAATGCACTAGGATATTAATATGTATCATGTATCAAGCTCATTCATTTGTTCCTTTGCTCTGCCAAAAGGTTTGATGACTTATTTAGTGTTACTCTCTTTTATGAAAAATTGTGTGAACTGAGATATTTCAGTAAAAAAGTAGCTTTATCGCTTCGTAAATATAATGTCTTGGTTAGCACCTTTGGTACCATTTACTGTCTGTGGCCACCATATACCCAGGACCAACACTTCCACCCTAGCCCTTCTGGTATCGTCTGCCCATGAAGACTGACAATTGAGTTTGCTGCCATATATATTTGCAGAATCAGTCAAGGTTTCCAGTTTTGCCTTTTCCGTTTCCACTTGGTCTGAAACCTTTATTGAAAAAGAAATGTCTCTTCTATCGATTCTCTATCTTGCTTCAGCTTTTTAAAATTTTCTTCCCCCTGCATTCGGTTTTAAGCTTCTCCTGTATGCTTACGACAATCAAATTTTCCATGCTGTAGAAGCATCTCTTACGGCTCCCTGCTGGTGTTTTTCTTCCATTGTCCTGCCTTCTTCCCTAAAGTCTATTAGCACAGTGGTGCTCAAACCTCAGTGAGCATCAGAATCACCAGCAGGGCCTGATAAAACCCAGGTGGTGGGGCTTCACCCCCACAGAGGGTCTCATGTGGTAGGTTTGAGGTGAAGCCTGAGAATTTTGATTTCTGACAGGTTCCCAGGTGATGTTTATACCTGTGACTTGGGGACCACACTTGGACAGCCGTGGCAGAAAGCAGTGCTTTTTAAAGAGTGGTCTGAGGATCCCAGGGACTCCTTCAGGGAGTTCACAAGAGGAAAACTGTTTTCATAATAATACCAAGATATTATTTTATTTTTCACCTCATTTTTTTCACAAGTATATGGTGGTATTTTCCCGAGTCTCCATGAAGTGTGTTATATATTCCTGGGTTAAAAAATATTAAGGCATTTTTAAAATTCCAGTAGGATCGATATCTGGTCCCATCACTTCATGGGAAATAGATGGGAAACAGTGGAAACAGTGTCAGACTTTATTTTTTTGGGCTCCAAAATCCCTGCAGATGGTGATTGCAGCCATGAAATTAAAAGACGCTTACTCCTTGGAAGAAAAGTTATGACCAACCTAGATAGCATGTTCAAAAGCAGAAACATTACTTTGCCAACAAAGGTCCGTCTAGTCAAGGCTATAGTTTTTCCAGTGGTCATGTATGGATGTGAGAGTTGGACTGTGAAGAGAGCTGAGTGATGAAGAATTGGTGCTTTTAAACTGTGGTGTTGGAGAAGACTCTTGAGAGTCCCTTGGACTGCAAGGAGATCCAACCAGTCCATTCTGAAGGAGATGAGCCCTGGGTGTTCTTTGGAAGGACTGATGCTAAAGCTGAAACGCCAGTACTTTGGCCACCTCACATGAAGAGTTGACTCATTGGAAAAGACTCTGATGCTGGGAGGGATTGGGGGCAGGAGGAGAAGGGGACGGCAGAGGATGAGATGGCTGGATGGCATCACTGACTCGATGGACATGAGTCTCAGTGAAGTCCGGGAGTTGATGATGGACAGGGAGGCCTGGCGTGCTGCGATTCATGGGGTCGCAAAGAGTCGGACACGACTGAGCGACTGAAACTGAACTGAGGATCGATACACATAAAACAAAGGCTCTTTGGAGTCCTCAGTCATTTTTAATATAGAGCTTAAGAACTACCAGCATGTAGAAATGAGCACAGCTTCTTAAAATTAAGGTCACCAGGACACTGAATTTTCCGACTCCTTTCTGCTGTTTGTCCTCTCCCAGACCAGTCTGCCCTGGACACACTGCCTTCCAAGCTACTCCTTGAACATCTCTTCCTCGCTTCCCGGTCTTCCTATGTGATACTTCTGACTAAGGATATTCCCACCTCACCTCTCCTTGGCTTGAGTGCTCCATCCAGTCCTTTAGACTCAGCTCAACTGAGTTTCCCCTTCCCCTCCACCTTCTCCTTCTTTCTTTCCTTCACAGTATTTTCCAGCAGTCTGTGGTATTGGTGCATATTGGTTTGTTTTTAATTCAGTGTGTCTCTCCATCCTATCAGTGCAGAGTTCTCCTCATTGTTTGCTAGTATATCTCCTCCTATTCCTTAACCCAGGGCACATGGTAAAGGCTCAATATTTTCTTCGTTTTCTAATATTTTTATTTTACTGGAGTAGAGTTGATTTACGACGTTGTGTTAGTTTCAGGTGTACGGCAAAGTGATTCAGTTACACATACACATATGTTCATTCTTTTTAAAATTCTTTTCTCCTACAGGTTATCACAGAATATTGAGTAGAGTTCCCTGTGCTATACAGTAGGTCCTTGTTGGTTATCTATCTTATAAATATCTGGTTCCCTTATTCAACAAGAAAATAATGTAAAGGCTCAGTATTTTCTTGCTGAGTGAAGGAACCAGATATTTTTAGACAAATATTGGCTCGGCTACTTGTGAAGCAGGTGGTCTTAGGTGGATTGTTTCATCTCTCTAAGCCTTATTCATGAGCTTGAGATAATAATTAGAATCTTGCAGAATTGTGAGCATGAGAAAAAATTTCTAGGCGGCTTCCAAGAACCTGGACAACCTAGAAAGTGCTCAATCAGTGTTTGGTGAAATTAGTAATAATAGATACTATTTACTGCATACATATTGAGTTCATCTCAGAGGACAAAAAGAAAAGAATAAAACAGTATCTCAGTACTTGTCGGTTTTCACAGTCCAGTGGAGTGTGCTACTTGGCAGGTATACTGATTGTGCAGCCAGTTCCGCGGAGTTGGGTTGTAGTGACATCCTGAAGGTATTTCACACACTACCCATGTTAGAAGATACTGTTTGAGATTCCATGCTGTGGTTTACTATCTATGGAGCTCATGGTTATTACCATGAGGCAACTCAAGAATAGTTTTAGTGATATCTAGTCTCTTAGGTATATTCATGCTTTGATGCTACCATGGCTTTATGGATAGCTTCCTTCTAGAATGAATTTTAGGGGCTTCCCAGGTGATTCAGATGGCAAAGAATCTGCTTACAATGCAGGAGACCCAGGTTCAATCCCTGGATTAGGAAGATTCCCAGGAAAAGGTAATGGCTACCCACTCCGGTATTCTTGCCTAGAGAATTCAATGGACAGAGAAGCCTGGTGGGCTACAGTCCATGGGGTTGCAAAGAGTCAGAGATGATTGAGTGACTAACACTTTTGTTTTTCAGAATGAATTTTAAGAGCATATCCTGCCATACTCTTAGAATATATGCTAATACTTGCTTCTGTCTATGAATTCATTTAATAGTGTGCTACTCCAGAAGGATAATTGAGCAGCTTTCTTTCTTTTTTCTGGGATTCCTTCTATATTACTTTTGACACTTGAGTGAAAGTGTTCTAGGAATTCATTAAAGACAGTATTAGCATCTTTTTCATTTTCTGTATTTTTGGAAAATTATGAACTATTCTTTAGGCAGAACACCTAGTAAATTATAATTCATTTTTCAGATGACTCAACATACTTCCTACCAAGTTTTGGGTTTTATATTATTTAATTTTATAAAATGGTGTTAGAATAGTTTTAGTTATACAGAGAGTGACATGGTTTCTAAGACAAACTATCCAGATATTTGAAAGACTATAGTATTTAACCTATTTGTGAATTCTTCTTAATATATACTAAGTTGTTTTGCAACTATTGCAAAATGCTAATGGACTCTAGTGTATGTATCCTTCTGGTGAATTCGACACGTGGGTCAGCATAGACAGATGTAACAAGTTCTGCTGGTGATACATCGGTAAATTAGACAGTAACCTCTGCTTTCCAGAGATGGTATTTTCACATAGAGGAGACAAACATATAAATTTTAATATGAAGCAGTCCATTACATGATATAAGAAAGAGGCGATGAAGTATAGGGATTCAAAGTGGAGAGAGAAATTATTTCTGTTGTGTGTGATCAAAGAATCCTAATGTATATCTGTGAGTGTGTGTGTGTGTTTCATCTGGGGCATGGGAGGCAGGGCATTCCTTTTATTACTTTAATAACATGAATTTGAATAGTTTGCCAGTTCAAGTTTCTTTCAGGCCCTTAAAATTGGCCAAGAACAGCAATTCAGCTATAAAACATTCAATTTACGGACCATTATTATAGATAAGATACTTAACTCTATTTTATTTAAACTCATGACCTTTCCACTAATTGAAAAGCATCAGAAAAGCACCAGCTTATATAGTAACTAATGATGTCTTTGTGGAAATTACTGAATTAAATTTTGTGATTTAGACTGGCTACCTTGTGGTTTTCACTTCATTTGTAAACTAACTCTTCTTTATAATTTGATGTGTTTTGTATATTAAATATGTACCAGCATTTCAGATATGTTCATGGGGAGCAATTGCTCAACTGTTTCAAGTAATTCACTGAAAAGAATGCTTGATGGTCCCAGTGATAAACATCTCCATTGCACTGTTCCCCTGCATGCATACTCTCCTTGCTTCCGACTCACAGCAGTCCTACAAAAACTTATTCTTGCTTACGTCTATTGTAATATTTATTGTGTTATCTTATTATTGAGAGTGTACTTTGCATTCAATGTTTTTTTAAAATTGGAAGATAATTGCTTACAAAATATTGTGTTGGTCTATACCATTCATCCACATGAATCAGCCATAGGTATACAGGTGTTCCCTCCCTCCTGAACCGCCCCCC
>NW_011494897.1:4474929-4508788 GCF_000754665.1 Bison bison bison
AGGTTGTCACAGAGCACTGGGTTGAGCTCCCTGTGTCACACAGCGAATTCTTACTTGCTATCTATTTTATATATAGTAATGTATATGTTTCCATGCTGTTGTCTCAACCCGTCCCACCCTGTCCTTACCCCAGTGTGTCCACAAGTCTGTTTTCTATGTATTCATCTCCATTGCTGCCCTGCAAATAGGTTTATTAATACCATCTTTCTAGATTCCATACACATTACATTAGATTTTGAGACAATACAAATGGTAATAATTAAGAGATACGGATCTGTGTGTTTCACAGATTATCTCATTTCATTCTCATAGTAGCTCTATAAAATGAGTACTGCATTAATCCCCATTTTATGGAAGAAGAAGTTGAGGCAGTCATACTGCTGAAACCTGGAGGAATCAGTATTTAGACCCAGGCCATCTGGCTCGCAAAGCCCACACTTTTAATCGTGATGTTGTTCTGCTCCTAAAAACTGGAGAAAAAGAAAATTGATGAAATCTATTTTTTTATATACTGGAGAAAAAGAAAATGAATGAAACCTATAATTCTAGTTTATTATTTTAAACCTGGTGGATGATCCTATCCCATTGTGATCACTGCAGTGGACAGCAAGAATTACTAATAGGACTCCTTATCACTTTGTTTTGTAATCTTATTATAAAAGAGATGCTTTGGTCACAGTTGATTTTGTAACCTCCAGATGGAAAAATGTGATTTACATTATGTGAATTTTGCTATAAAATACTAAGAAAGCTTAAACTACAGTTAATGCTTTACTACTTACTTATAGATCACACAGAAAGATTTCCACCTAGTGTGGTGTAAGGATAACTCTTCTACTCTTGAATATATTGAAAGGTTGATGTCAGTTTGTAAGTGTAGTGGGGCTAAAGATGAAGACCTGGACAAAAGAAAATATAGCTTCTTTGTTTATTATATTTGATATTTCTCATGAGTTTCCACTTATTAGCGGGGTCAGTATGGGGAAGGAGTGTGTCAGTCAGGATGCAGGAGTCAAGGGAAGTGAAGCAGATTTGCCAATTACCGTACCTCAGTATTAAGTATTTCTTCCAGCTAGGAAACTTAGTCTCTTCCTAACAAATGCTTGGTCTTGGATTTCTCCTCCCCCTCCCATCTGCTTCTCCCCAAGAGGGCAGTCGTTAGTTTATGTGTCCTGGGGTGACGGAGATGACTCTCAGCCAAGCATCATCCTACTGACCATGCAACTCCTTGGTCCCTACTGACCTCTGGCTGGCTAGTCTGATTTGCACCCCAGCACTTCACTCACTTGTGTAAGTCTAGTTGCATTTGGTGTCTGGAGGTACTGTGCTGGTACCCGTCACTGAAGCCCATATATTCCAGCCGTTTGTCTCTGATCTTCAAGCTCCTCTGCTTCTTTGGGTCCCAAGACTGTTCATCCACTGGTTCCCTATTAGTTTACCGAAACACCTGGATTACCCGTCCAGCACCCCAGGCCATGGGGGACCACTGGCATTTTCTCAGGCTATGCATCTAGCCCTATGCACCCTCCACCAATGCAACATTTTTACTTCTGTTCCAATTTGGGCAGAGTGCCAACTCCAGCTTGGGACTCTCCTAGAGACTCCCCTCCTCACCAGCTTGCTGGAACTGGGCAGACATTCCTCAGTTCCCCCTCATTTTACCCCACAGGAGCGGGGGCAGCTACCCCAGTGGTTTCTATCTTACCCCCCCGCTTCAGCCTCCGTTCTCCTTCCCATGCTCTACAGGAGTGGGAAGGCAGGAGCCTCTGGGCCCAGCCGTCATCAGCAGAAGGTCCTTCCCATGCTCTACAGGAGTGGGAAGGCAGGAGCCTCTGGGCCCAGCCGTCATCAGCAGAAGGGCTTGTCTGTTTCTGTTGCAGCGAGAGGAAACTGTTTTGCATCTCCCAGGCTCTTGATAATAGGGACCCTGAAGCAACAGGAGTTGGTATTTACTGAAGATGAAAGTACAGTGACCTAAATTATGACAATACCATCTTTTGTGTGTTTCGATTGAAAGCACCCTTTTCTGGTTGGAGTCTGACAGTACCAACCAGTCAGGATACCCTAGCTCAATGTTTGGAGCTGCAAACATAGAGTGTGTTTTATAGAATGAACCAAATTCCCAGATTTCTGAAACTTTATTACCTATCCAACTCTTACTTCTTATTACCTATTACCTTACTTCTTCTTACCTAAACTCTTATTACCTATCCAACTCAGACTTCTAGTCTAGTCAGCTTGTATATTTTCAGTTTGTAACATGTTAGCTAGCAGGGTTCGTATTATGCAGTTCTTTAGAATCTTGTAGATAGGGGGTCTCAACTCCGCTCACCATCTGTGGCCTGTTAGGAACTGGGCTGCACAGCAGGATGTGAGCGGCAGGTAAGCAAGCAAAGCCTCATCTCTATTTACAGCCGCTCCCCATCACTCACATTACCACCTGAGCTCTGCCTCCTATCAGATCAGCGGCAGCATAAGAAATATAATGTGCTTGAACCATCCTGAAACCATTGTGCCAAAAAGGTTGGGGACCACTGTTCTGTTCACCCAACGGAGTGCTGGGCATGTCAAACAGAAGTTCGATATCTCCTGTTTTTGAGCCACTGGATGGCTCTTATTTTTTGTTTTGTTTTAAGAATAAAGGTAAAACTTGCTGGATACAGTTAGCATTATTGCTATTATTATTATTATTAATTAAGATTGGGCTCGGAGCATGTAACAAGATGCCCAAATAAACGATGACTTGAACAAAAGAGGGTTTTGTTTTGTTTCTTCCTAGTGTCATGAGGCAGTGGCACCCCACTCCAGTACTCTTGCCTGGAAAATCCCATGGACGGAGGAGCCTGGTAGGCTGCAGTCCATGGGGTCGCTAAAAGTTGGACACAACTGAGCAACTTCACTTTCACTTTTCACTTTCATGCATTGGAGAAGGAAATGGCAACCCACTCCAGTATTCTTGCCTGGAGGATCCCAGGGATGGCGGAGCCTGGTGGGCTGCTGTCTATGGGGTTGCACAGAGTTGGACACGACTGAAGCGACTTAGCATAGCATAGCATAGCATAGTGTCATGAGAAGATATTTGATGGCTTCGTTATCCAAATAAAGGATGGCAGTGTGGAAGCCTTTGATTCTTTTGATCTTTCACTCCTAGTCAAAAACTGGGTGTTGTTGCCTTCACCCCAGACATCCTGAAGTACAAAGACTGTACAAGGTACATACCAGCTAGTAAATCCCGCTGAAAGAATCTTCCATAGAAGCTCCATCCAGTGATTGACATACTTGTTATTGGCCAGGCCTTATCTCACATGACCACCTCTGTCTGTCTTACTGATTTTATGATGTAACCAGAGTTATGCTAGATATTTACTTCTTTCAATTTAAAAGAATTTTAAATTCTTTGAATTTAAAGCTAATTCTACTAACAAATACCCCCAGATATGAGGGTCTAACTCTGTGTTTTTTTTTTCACTTGAAATACATATTGCTGCTGCTAAGTCACTTCAGTCGTGTCCAACTCTGTGCAACCCCATAGACGGCAGCCCACCGGGCTCCCCCATCCCTGGGATTCTCCAGGCAAGAACACTGGAGTGGGTTGCCATTTCCTTCTCTAATGCATGAAAGTGAAAAGTGAAAGTGAAGTCGCTCAGTCGTGTCGGACCCTCAGCAACCCCATGGACCACAGGCTTTCCAGACTCCTCCGTCCATGGGATTTTCCAGGCAAGAATACTGGAGTGGGGTGCCATTGCCATTAGTCAAAGAATATTATTGGTCAGAGTTGCAGGTTATTATTTGTGTTTTGTATAGCCATTCATTGAGAAAGATAGTTTGTAATATGCTAAGATTATATTGTTATCTATTCACTAATATTTGATTTGTTTTTCATTCATTCATTTATATATACTTATAAGAATAATTTGCTTGTTTGTATTTGTGATCTTTTTCTTTCCCCTCTCAAGTCATAGTTATGTGGTTTTAAATTATAGACATGTTTTAGTGCAACTAACAGTATAATAATCTAATCTTGATCTATATTATACAAGACTGGGTGGTTGCCTGAGTCTTTACTTAAGGAGAACAGCTTCTAGAATATGATATCTTAAGTGTTTTATTTGCTAAATATAAACCATGTTAAGATAATCAGTTTTTAAATATGGAAACTCTCAGTATTTTTCTCATAAATCACTATCAATGTATCCTTGATATTTTTAGAAGCAACCTTTTAAACGTCAAAACCAGCTGTAATTTTTTTCTTTTGATGTAAATTAAAATTTCATGCATCACTGTCAGCTTATAGTAGAAAGAAATAAGCTAGTTTTAAAAAAACAATTTGAAAATTTTGCATTTTTAAAAGGGCATATGCACAACTGATAGTGTTATAATAAATTATCAATAATTAATGTGGAAAGAAAATAATTTTAGCTCCTGAAATGTTGTCTTCATGTCTTCCAAGATTCAGAATAATTTAAGTATTTTAAATAATAAATTTAGTAAAATTTACTATTAAAAATAATAAAATAGTAAAAATATTTACTAAATGTTTACTCAAAAATTTATGGTAATTTTATAACTAAGCACTGAAAAGTTTTCCTAGTCTGCTTATATTCCCAAAGTAAATTTTTAATGTATGTGATAGAATTTCTGTCCAAAAAACTTTCATAACTTTTTTACATTATCAGTCATGTTCGCTGAATATCGTGACCATCTTCACTGCCATGTTACCCCTCAATCTCTTCTACCACCAAAAACAAGATTTTTTTACATGTACCAAGTTTTCCAGCGTATTGTAATTCTCGTTAGAAATGGGAATTATTAACTATCCTTTTTGTTTTTTAAGTGTGTTCTTTATATAATGTGTAAGCTAAGCTCCAAGGAGGAAACACTGTCCAGCTTCTATTTCCTGATATGACTCCTTATTTTATTTTTTAGATTCTGCAGAATTGTGAGAGATGGAAAGAGAAGCTTCAAAACACCCATTAAAATTTTTATTTATTGTTTGAAATTCCTTTAAATAGTTGGACATTATTTTTAAAAGCATTTTGAGTGTCCAGAGAGATAAAGGAATTTTTATAAACAAATTCCCTGGCAGGAGCTGCTTTGTGTGCTATATATTTCAGGCTAATAATAAGGGCTTACTGTGGGTCAGTATGTCATATCCCAGTGGTGTCTGGTGAGATGGAGGGTTATCTTATATGTCAGCTAGCTAACCCTGTGAACAGTTTTGAGCAGGCAAGATAATGGGACTGAATTCTGAAATGAGGGTTGAAATGTACTGGAATATTGTCACACATGAGAACAATAATTTTTTTAAATAAATGTAGTCACCTTCTGACATCATTAGGCATATTTGATAATAATTCTTAATGGGGTATATTTTAAGTGGATAGATTGGGTCAAGTATGAAGAGAATCATATATAATGGTATGTTTAAGATAAAAAAAATCACAAACTCTATCATGCACAAGAGATTTTTATTAATAGAAAGTTGCTGAGAAAAAAAAATTGAAACTTTTTTCTTCTCTATTATGATTACTAAATCAACAGTACCTATTACTAAGTAAGTTTTCAGCTTCTTATAATTTTAAGTTTTGAATATAAAATTACTTCTACTCAAGCATAGATACAATAATATAGAAAAATTTTAAATTATTTTGTTTTACTGTGTTTCCCGATTAGTGTCTTCGTACACCGTTACATAAAATGTTAATGTCTTTTTTTTTAGATCACTAATTCTTTGAAAGATTTTTAAATTCAGTCATCCTTTGCATTTCCCTTAAATATTACACTTAATTTTGAGAAAAAGTTTGTGTGTGTGTGTTTATAAAATGAACCTTAAGAAAATACTTTAAATGTAGAAGTGAATTATTTGATTTGAATTGAACAAGATAATCCACATTAATACACTTATGGCTTATAAATTGGAATTTTAGGAAATGTATAGATTTGGTGTGTAATCTAAGAATGTTGAAGTGGGATAAGATGATACAGATTTTTACACCATCTTATACACCTTTTATTACTTTAGCATCTTTTCTTATAAAAGGCAGTTTTGTATGCACAATGGATTTTGTGTAAACATATGTAGACATATCCTTATATTCTTGAAGCCCATGGTATTGTGAGCATCATAAATGAGTGATTTAAGAAGCCTTTGGTCAGCCAGCAGAGGCCACTCACAGCTTGCTACTAAAACAGGACGGCAGAATGAAACTCTTTCTTTAATCACTATTGGCCATCATTCTGAGCTGGTTAATTTTTAGTTCCTTACTCTAAAAAAAAAAAATTACCATGGAGCAGTGTGAAAAACAGTTGTCACTGTATTTGTTCTTTAATTATATAGTGATTAATCTTTTCTATTAAATCTTTTAGATCATCATTTTGTAGACCAGAAATGAGGATTTATACACTTAATAATTAGAAGCATTATTATTCTAATAGGCCAATAATTCTAAATTCTTAATTATTAATGCTGACTTATTTTAACTAGGAAAAAACTGTTTAAAGTGAAGATTTAAAACAATTACATTGTTTAGTCTTAGAATGAAAAATATAAGAATTGCTAATGTTGTCATATATCTACATGTATGTTTGTATATTTCTGTATCTTCATCAGCTTAGCGTAACATGCAATTAAGAATTATTTTAAAGATATATATGTACTGGTGTTACTTGAAAAGGTACTAAGATTACTTCCAGATTACCTGGAGTCTGTGTGCAGTCACTACTTGACGTGACGCTAGCAGCTGAAAGGTTAGCATCTTTCTTTTGACACATACGATTTCTGCCAGGATGACTAATCCTCTATTGAAAGCCTTGAGCTTCTCTGTGCTTTATCTCCTGTGATTTTTTTTTTAATTATTCTTTTTTTGTTTTTTAGTTTAAATTTATTTATTTTAATTGGAGGCTAATTACTTTATTGTATTGGTTTTGCCATACATCAACATGAATCCGCCATGGGCATACACGTGTTCCCCATCCTGAACCCCCCTCCCACCTCCCTCCCCGTACCATCCCTCTGGGTCATAAAACCTTTCTGGATTGAAGGTGTAATCTCACATTTACATTGTTATCTGCTTTTGAAGGAAAAAAAAAAAAGCCCAGCTTCTCTAATTGTCCAAGTTCCTTCACATACTCTCATCATGAAATGTTTACTCCTCTCCAGTGCAGTTTTTAATTTTTTTCACTACTTTGCCTGTAATGACTTGTAGTGGAGCCATTTGTTATTCTTGTTAGTCTGTCTGTAACATGGACTGACAACCTTGTTTGAGATGCCATGCTCAAACTTGCCTGCGTTTAAAATAGCCCCATGGGGTACCCCGAAGTCGCAAGTAAAGACCAGAATGTCCTTGGATGTATACTTATAGGCTGAAGAGTTTCCAACAATATAATCTCCATTCAAGTCAGCATCTCCTGTGGCAAATTCCCCAACACAGGAAACATTTATTTTGGTGTATTGTCTCCTCTGTGTGGTCCTCTGTCGGGGGCAATTGGGAATAGAACAACTGAGGTTCAGATCTAGCTCTGTTTAGTCTTTGTAATCTGAGTGTTATGTGCCCTCACCTCAGTGAGTATTACTTTCTTCATCTAGTGTTTGAGAATAATGATGTCTACTCACTTTAGCCATCTTGCCCGTGAAAACTTACCTTATAAGCCGGCAAAACTGATAAAAGACTGATGACAATGTAATTGTCATCATTAATCACAATAGTGTTTCTACAAATTCTATTAATTCTTCATGTGTCATCAGTGGTCATTATCACACTTTCTTTGTTGGGTTGTTCATGCTTACATCGGCCCAAGAAGGGTTAAAAATTGCATAGTAAAAGTATAATGGAACAGTGTGGACCCTTTAACCTTGACAATCAGGTAAAAGTCATCAGATTCACTCACTGTGTTACATCTCTACTATGAAAATGAAAGTCATTCAGTCCTGTCTGACTCTTTGTGACCCCATGGACTATAATAGAGTCCATGGAATTCTTCAGAATACTGGAGTGGGTAGCCTTTCCCTTCTCCAGAGGATCTTCCCAATCCAGGGATCAAACCCAGGGCTCCCACATTCACTGGACAGATTCTTTACCAGCTGAGCCACAAGTGAAGCCCAGGAATGCTGGAGTGAGTATCCTATCCCTTCTCCAGTGGATCTTCCCAGCCCAGGAGTTGAACCAGGGTCTCCTGCATTGCAGGTGGATTCTTTACCAACTGAGCTTTCAGGGGAAGCCTTACATCTCTACTATAATATAATCTAATTAACACAAAGGTTAAGAAAGTAGTTGCTGCTAATAAGACAGTTTTTTTTACCCCTGAAAGTCTTAACCAGTGTGAACTCAGCTGATAAGAGCAAAATTGGTTGTGAATGTCTTATACATAAAGATATGAATAATGATGCGAACCTAGTACATCTTTTTGTAATGTTACTAGATTTTATAAAATCCCAAATTCTGAGGCATCTTCTTAATTGGAAAACCAAACTCTAGTGTACGAATTTAATAATTTACTACAACAGTTTTTGCAATCTCAGATAATTCAGTTGTTCTCAGAAATGATCTTCCATCCTGTATATTCTTTCTTTTTTTTTAAATTTTATTTTATTTTTAAACTTTACATAATTGTATTAGTTTTGCCAAATATCAAAATGAATCCGCCACAGGTATACATGTGTTCCCCATCCTGAACCCTCCTCCCTCCTCCCTCCCCATACCATCCCTCTGGGTCGTCCCAGTGCACTAGCCCCAAGCATCCAGTATCGTGCATCGAACCTGGACTGGCAACTCGTTTCTTACATGATATTTTACATGTTTCAATGTCATATTGTATATTGTTTATTCTTTCCAGAAGGACATTGTCTGAAGCTAATACTTCTGGTGGGCTCGATCCAGCACCTTATCTGCACACATAGGGCATTCTAGTTTCGCCTATTACTTTTTTAGTTTCTTATAGCCAGTGAAGAGGATTTTTTGTAGTCTACTATGTGAATTCACAGGGCTTCCCTGGTGGCTCAGTGGTAAAGAATCTGCCTGTCAATGCAGGAGACACAGGTTCAATCCCTGGGTCAGAAAGATCCCACAGAGAAGGAAATGGCAACCCAATCCAGTATTCTTGCCTGGAAAATCCCATGGACAGAGGAGCTTGGCAGGGTACAGTCCATGAGGTCACAAAGAGTTAGACACAACTTAGCAACTAAATAACAACAACATATAAATTCACGTTTACTTTAATAGTAGTCTAGACAAATGAAAGTAAAATATGGATTAGTGCATGAATTATTTACTGACCTTTCTTAGGAAAAAACACCTGCAAATTGAAGGAGTCTCTTAACACAGGACTTTATCATGATATCATAAAGATTAGTGATCTTTGTAACAATGTAACTAAATCAATGTAACAATCAATGTAGATCAATGTAACAATATAACTAAAATTACCCAACTGAATGGAATACCACTCATTATATAGTAAATTTTGACATGATTTTATGTGCACAGTAATAACTAGTAAATATCTGTTGAATTGTTTCCAGTAGAGCAGTTTGGGGTTTAGAACAAGGAGGAATCAGCTATTGCATCAGAAGCTGGAGAGGGATCACAGTGGGAAGCAGAGATGAGATTAGAGAGGGTTTTGAATGCATTTCTTATTAGCTTTAGTTTTGCTTTCAGTGAAGAGCTATGGATGGCTCTGGCATGAGAAAATCAACACATTGAAAAGCAGTGATTTAGAAAGTTGAATTTGGTGAGTTGGTAAGATGAATTGGAGAAGGGAGAAAGAAATTGCATACAACTCCCTTCTCACAGGTGATTTTCTTCCCCCTTATTCCTCTGAAATCAGATCACTGCTTTGTTTCCCTTTAATCTTATAAATGATATCCATTTATACTACCTGAATTTGTCCCTTTGTTGTGTTTACTTTCAAAGTTATCCTAAAGTAATTTCCACTCTTGTATATGTTATATTAAAAGTGATTCTAATGTTATTTTCTTGAATGTTTTCCATCCCCGAATAAATTGTACCTTTTGTGAATTGTGACCATTCTGTAATATTATATATGATAATAGATAACACAGTGAAATATTTTATTCATTCTCCCAACTGTCTTGTACCAGTTTTTTAGAACACCAATATAAAACTCAGTTGCCCTCATGGGAAATATTTTGGAGAATCTTTCTCTATTCTCCTGTGTGTGATTAAAAGATGGACACTTGACACATTCATTTTAACAACTATGAATTAAAATCAACTATTCCAAGATGTTTAGAATATTATTTTCTTCCACTTATTTTTAAATGAAGATGAAAGTATAGACTAGCAACTATAGTAAGTTTCCTTCTGCCTCTTTGCTTTCGTCTCCTTAACTTCTTGTCCCTAGGTTTTAAAGTTCTATTTTTAAGCTCCTTTTTGTTGAGTTGTTTTCCTTAATATCTGTCACATGTATTTGACTGACACATTTGTTGAATGTACCAGGGGGGCCTTCATGCAGAGCCTGCTAAACTTAAAAGGCTTGTTTCTTTCTTCTGAGAAGTTGAGTCAAATTAATAACAGTCCTTCGAGAAGTAGGAAACTTCTGGGTCTTGACAAACTGGCAGGGAGGCTCAGACAATGTCTCCCTGCAGCCTGGAGGCCAGGCAGATTTGATTGGGCCGTCCTCACAAAACTGAAAGGCCTTCTTTTGAATGGCAGCCTGCCAACCTAAGTGTTTGTCAGTGTAGGCACTGAAGCAGAATAACATTTGGAAGGCAAATAAAATATAATTGTAAGAGAGAAAAGTTGGAGGAGAATGGCTCTACTAGAGGCAGAGAAAGAAGCCTGGACGGATGGTTTCTTGGGTTTGTTTGGCGACATAACACGTCGTGAATTTATAGAAGGAATCTTACTTGTGGAGAACATAAGTGAGGTATCATCCGTATTGAATAAACTCATTATTAATCTCATAGGACCATCGTGTCTCAGGAAGTCTACCTGATTTGGAAAGTAACTCATTCAGCCATCTTAATTATAGAAGAATGGGATGAGATGCAGTGGGTTTGGTAACAGTAACAAAATGAAAATGAGATATAAAGCCAACTGTTTTGTTTATCTTTGAGAGAAAGTCATAATATCTGTGTTAATAAATCAGTGATAGAAAAAATAAGAAATTTCTTTTAACATCTCTAATAAAATTGAGAAAGATACTTTGTCATTGAAATAATTTGGCTAAATTTCCCTTATATGGGTTCATATTGACCTTATGAATTTTGATGGTGTTACTTGTACAGCTATTACATTTTCATCTGCTGCTTCTGCTGCTAAGTCACTTCAGTCGTGTCCAACTCTGTGCAACCCCAGAGACGGTAGCCCACCAGGCTCCCCCGTCCCTGGGATTCTCCAGGCAAGAACACTGGAGTGGGTCGCCACTTCCTTCTCCAGTGCATGAAAGTGAAAAGTAAAAGTGAAGTCGCTCAGTCGTGTCCGACTCTTTGCAACCATGGACTGCAGCCCACCAGGCTCCTGCATCCATGGGATTTTCCCGGCAAGAGTACTGGAGTGGGGTGCCATTGCCTTCTCCGACATTTTCATCTAGCACTGCTATATTGTGATCTTCTGAGGTTGATAAGTTGATTGTAAATAACAATAGTGAAGACTGAGACCCCTGTGATCTTTTAGCATTAAAGTTTATTTCACAGTCTATAAGGTCAGAAGTTGACACAAACACTATACTACCCAGAGACCATTCATTCCTATCGAACTTTAATTTTTTAAATAATTTGCATATAAGCATAGTAATGAAAAGAAATATGCTTACTTTATTTAGGATTGTAGTCACTATTGATATAGTAATATTTAACAAATGAATCATAAAATTTCAGAGCATATAGTGTGGTGTTTAAGGTTATCATCAGTAAATATTGGCTAATTAATATAAATAATTAATTAATAAAATAAAAACTAATATAAATGTTTGTCTCTAGCGTTTTAACAAACAACAAGAATTGGATTGTGGAGATACTGTTTCTCATGAAGAACAGAACACCTGTTTCCTATCTGGCCTTGTGAAATAAAATCAACTTTTTGTAACAAACTTTATAACATGAATATCTTATAGGATGTTTAAAGAGTTATGATTTTTTTTTAATTTGTCATTTCTTTCTAAGACATTTTTGAAATAACTGGAAGGCATCTTTTTTAAGAGAATAAAATAATCACCATACTTGAATGTTTACTAGAAATTAATAATTTGACCTGATAATTTAAATTGCTTCATTTTATTTTTAGAAAGATTAACCCTGAATTATGATTTTTAGGAAGAATTCTATAAAAATGTTTCTTGATATTTTATAATTCTTTGAAGTAACTACTAATAATCAATTGTATTAAACACATGTTTTCAAGTTTAAAATACACTGAAACTCTAGAATAGCCCCGATTTTCATAAGCTGAATTCTAAAATAAGATTTTGTTGTTATTCAGTCAGCAAGTCATGTCTGACTCTTTGCAACCCTATGGACTAGAGCATTCCAGGCTTCCCTGTCCCTTACCATCTCCCGGAGTTTGCCCAAGTTCATGTCCATTGAATCAGTGATCCTATCCAACCATGTCATCCTCTGTCACCCTCTTCTCTTTCTGCCTTCAATCTTTCCCAGCATCAAGGTCTTTTCCAGTGAGTCAGCTCTTTGCATGAAGTGGCCAAAGTATGGGAGATTCAGCTTCAGCATCAGTTCTTCAATGAGTATTCAGGGTTGATTTCCTTTATTCAGGGTTGATTGACTGGTTTGATCTGCTTGCTGTCCCAGAGACTCAAGAGTCTTCTCCAGCACTACAGTTGGCAAGTATCAGTTCTTTGGCACTCAGCCTTCTTTATGGTGCAGCCTTCACATCCGTACGTGACTACTGGGAAGACCATAGCCTTGACTATATAGACCTTCGTCAGCAAAGTGTTGTCTTTGCTTTTTAACACACTGTCTAGCTTTGTCATAACTTTTTTCTTCCAAGAAGCAAGAGTCTTCTAATTTCATAGCTGCAGTCACCATCTGCATGATTTTAGACCCCAAGAAGAGGAAATCTACCAATGCTTCCAACTTTTCCCCTTCTATTTGCCATGAAGTGATGGGACCGGCTATCATAATCTTAGTTTTTTTAATTGAGTTTTAAGCCAGTTTTTTCACTCTCCTTCATCACCCTCATCAAGACGTTCTTTAGCTCCTCTTTGCTTTCTGCTATTAGAGTGGTATTGTCTGCACATCTAAGGTTGTTATTTCTCCTGGCAATCTTTATTCTGCCTTGTAATTCATCCAGCCCAGCATTTCGCATAATGTGCTCTGTGTATAAGTTAAATAAACAGAGTGACAGTAAACAGCTTTGTCGTACTCCCTTCTCAATCTCTCTCACCTTTTTGGTAAAGGTGTCTAATACCTAAAGTAGCAAAAGATTCTCATTATTAGAACATTTTACTCCTGAGTCAGACCAGTGTCATTGACCTGAAAAGACTATATATAGATCTCAGTGTTTGTTTCATTTAAAAAAATTCTAAATTATGCCTATTTGAATATCTTTAAAAGTAAAACCAAAATTGACTTGAAATAATGAAATGGGATATTTACATCTTGTTAAAAAGGGGGGCTATGTACTAGGTAAATATGTAGACTCATTTAAATATCTACATTTGCTATTATAAATCTTCTGTGAGTTGTTTACAGCAATTGAATTGTGCTCATAGTTTCTACATATGATTTCTGAGAAATATATAGTATGATTATTTCTGACTAGATTGAAAGCTTACATTTGTATTGTGGTATAAATTAGTTATAAATTCTGTTTTATTGTATTCAGTTGCATTGTTTTTCATTGGGCAATTTATCACATGGGTGTATGTGAAATTCTTTCATTTATTAAATTTCAGATTATGTATCTCAAGCCAGAGCAAGACTTAAACATTTTTCCATAAGTATAGCTGCAGGTAAACAAGCAATTTTAGCCCTGAAAATAGCTTCTGCTTCTGTCAACATGTTGTTTATTTTTTCTCTGAGATAAAAAGTTCAGTTTTCTGATATTTGTACCAAGATAAAGTCAGTAAACAAGATTAATATAGTGTGGAAAAGGTTGTCAGCAGCCCTGGCAAAGGAAATAAGTTGCCTGTACATAGAACATACTGTAAACTGAATAAAAGTGTCAGGTCCACCCTGAGATAATGTGATCATGAACCTCTAACAAAGCATGACATAGGCACAGTTGGCTTTTCTCATAGCCACGGTGTAGAAAATGGATTACTGTATTCCAGGGTTACCCACTGGAGTAGCATGAAAACCTCATTCTGAGATGAATGCAGGATGTAGTCCTGGAGTTGAGCCACATGTTTACCTGTGGTGCTCAAACCATAGGGTTATTAATGTCATCATCTGTGCACATTTGCAGTATTTGCAATTCTTGGAATTTCAGTGTGTGCTGGCATCCTTGTTACCCGAGTGAAAGAAGATGAAATACATTTTTGAAAATGTTCGTTTCTTTTCAGAGGCATTTGTTGCCTCATCGTGCCTTTCTGGATTCTGTATGTTAAGTGGCACTCCTGTAATTATAGAGGGTTTTGTTTTTATTTTTTAATATGATGAAGCATAACGTAAAGCCTTAAGTTGTAACTTTATCTCTTGTCAGCTGTGGTTGTGGATTCTTTCTTGCATGATGCTATGTTTATGTCCCTGCTGAGAACCCTCGATTAGACAGAAAAGTGTGACATTTTCTTGGCAAATGGGAATAGCTTGCATTATCAAAAAAGTTGAACCTTTAATTCTTTATCAGGTTTTTACTTTGATTTAGAAATAAAGGCATAAAATCTTTTCTCTTAAATGAAATTATTGTTCTGTGTAAATACACAGATAATTCCTAACTTTATGGGAAAATGATAAAAAGGACTATTCACTGCTCCCTCAATTTAAATTTTTGTATGCATTTTTTACACACAGTTGATTTATAATGTTGCATTAGTTACAAGTGTACAGCAAAGTGATTCAGTTATATATATCTGTATGTATATATTCTTTTTCATTGTAAGTTATTACAAGATAATAAATATCTTTTCCTGTGCTGTACAGCAGATCCTGTTGCTCATCTGTTTTATGTAGAGGAGTATGTACATATTAATTTGTATGCATTTAAGTGTGTGCATTATAATACATGTTATTTACATTTAAGAATTAAATACAAAGATGTTGTTCCTAGCAAATACCATCTTCTCAACACTAATTAAGTAAACCTCTTTTTTTTACATACAATTAAATATATTTGCATTTGTGTAGTATTTGGAAATGAGACTCAGTGGTCTAGTTCTTCAGAAAGTTGTTTTTTTCTATTATAAAGATACTTTTTAAATAGTCGTAAAATTCTAGCAGAGGAACTATGCCAGACTGAAAGAAGTAGTTCATTCTTACCAGGAATTTAATTATACTTTTGGTCCATGCAGTTGTGTCTTAGATTTTGAGAACTGTTACATTCTGCATTTCAGAGTGGATGTCTTCAAATGAAAACATCCCTATTATTCACTGCCTTTTTACAGACTCACCTGTGACTGGTTTTGGTTTTAAATCTCCTTTCAGGTGACAACTCCTGGCCCAGTCAGTAACAAGAGAATGGTTCACTTTTCTCCAGATTCTCATCACCACGAGTGAGTGTGCACTGTATAATCTTGTTGGACTATTCTGCATCTTTTTGGGGGGGAAATTGGTAACTATTGCTAGTAAAGACGGTTTAATTTAAATACACCTTGAAAAAAGAGTAAACATCATCTGCCAATAACAGTAGTCTAATAGAACAATTTAAATGAAACCCATGGCAGAAATTTAAAGAAAGGTTTTTAAATACTGTCTCTCTTTTACTTGTGATAAAATTTGAAATTCATGTGTTATTGAAATTCATAGATTATCTTAAAGCATTTACACTTTCATTACATTAAGTAGCATCAGGCTCTCACTTCCTTCCTCCCCCAGTCCTTTCTAAAGTATTGAAATGAAGAGTGAGTGATTCTTTCTCTCATTAATTCTGTACCCTCTGCTCCTGTCCAACATGAGCTGTGAAGGACCCAGAATGTATTTTTCATTTAACAACAAAAAGAAGAGACTAATTTACTAGATAATTGAAAAAAAAGTAAAGCTTTGGCTTAGTGAGTTTGGACACGAATTTGAGCAAACTCTGGGAGATACCACAGCACAAGTATCCTGATGTGCTACAGTCCATGGGGTCTCAAAGAGTTGGACTCAACTTAGCGACTGAACAACAGCAAATTAGTGAGTTATGGGGTGGCTTTCTAGGTGCTGATTCTGTTTCTAAATACATCTTTGTTGGAAAACCTTAAATAAGTTGTGTATTTTGTCCCAATACCCTATTGTCTCCCATGAAGCTGGTTGAACTTGAGAAAGGCCATTAAAGTATGGAATGATATGAATTAATTATTGAATGAATTTTTTTCTGGAAAACAATTATATTAGTACCCACTAGATCCTATTTTTTTAAATCTACTTTTGTAAAATGGGAGTATAATTGCTTTATAATATTGTATTAGTTTCTGCTGTACAACAGTGTGAATCAGCTACATGTACACATATATCCCCTCCCTCTTAAATTTATTTACTTATATAAGACATAAATTATTTGTTCATATGTAGCTTAATTTATAAATTTTGTTAATATAATTTATGTGAGATAGGATTATTTATATAAATTATTTTTATATATTTATTTTTGTAGCTTACAATATCACAATCTTCCCTTTTAATAGCTTATCTTATTCATTTTTTATTATCCTATAAGACCTTCTCTATTTTTTTCCCTCAAACAGAAAAGAAAAATGGATAAAGCATTTTTTAATCTCAGAACGACAACCATTTGTATGTTTTCTTCTCAGTCTTTGTTCTGATATAAAACCAATACTCAAGAAAATAGATCTGGAGCTATATTTAAGTCAAAAATTACATTTGATAAAAATGTTCAATGCTCTGAGGGCAAACGATGTCTTTATCACCATCATAGCCTGGTACTAGTTACTGAATGAGTGAAGACATGGAAGTTTGTATTTAAAATAGGACAAACTTGGTAATGTCAGTCGAGTGTTTCGTCTCAAATTAGCAGGTCTGACCCTCATTTGTAATACCCTGACATCCTTCCACACCCATCTCCCAGTGGTTCTCAATCAATTAAAAAAGAGTTTCTGGGGATGGCACTTAGATGCCACTGTTTTCAGAGTTTCCCAGGTCATCCCAGGGTGTTTCATTACCATTCTCTCAGTGCTCAGGATAATGTCAGTCAATGACTAAAGTGGTCTACAATGGTCATTGTACTACCTTGCACTCTACATGCTACTAGTCCACTTTATTTTAGTAATCTCGTCTGACCTCCTCTTTTCCATATCCTGCTCCATTATTTTAACTAAAACTCCATTATATTGTATACGTATCTTTCTGCCTCTGTTCTCTCACTATTTCAGTACACACTACTTACTTCTGCTACTTAATTTCAGTTCTGATCCTTTTATTCCCCTATGAAAACTTCCAGTATTCTTCTTGACAGCAGAGAAACCTTAGCATCTGATTAAACACCTTCCACATTATGGCTCCAGTTTCCCGTCAGCTTGTTCCATTGCCTCTCCCTCGGAACACCCGCGTTCCGGCCGTCTGCCTCTGTTCCCTGAATATAACGTACTCTGCTTCACTGGCTTCTATAGCCACTGACTTTTTTTGCTCAATTCATTTCTTCCTACCCATATCTGTCAAAACCTTATTTGTTATTCAAGGCTGTTTGAAAAACCATTTATTTATAAGATGTACTAGGCACAAGTAACAGAATATGAAATTAACACTAGCTCAAACCAAAAGGTTTTTTTTTCCCCTCTCACATGAAAAGTTAGGAGGAAGAAGGTTCTAGAGTTTGCCACTAGCCATAAAGATATTATCAGGGGCCAGACTGTTTCTCTTTTTCTGTTTCATCATCTGTATTAGTGTACTATTAGGGGTATTGTATCAAAAGGCCACAAACTGGTGGCCTAGAAAACAAATGTATTGCCTCATAGTTATTTTCTTTTTCCATACTTTTTATTCTGTGGCAGAATAACATTCCTCTTGTGTTCTTGTACTCTCCCTTTAATTTTTTATATTTAAAAGTTGTTTTTCATTGACGTATAGGTAACACACAGTGATGTATTGGTTTCAGTTACTGAAGAGGCTATCTTCTCCCATTGTAAGCTCTCACCTCCTTTGTCATAGATTAAGCACCCGTGTAAGTGTGGGTTCATTTCTGGGCTCTCTGCTCTGTTCCCTTGATTTGTGTAACTGTTTCTGTACTGTACTGTTTTGATTACTATAGCTTTGTAGTATAGTTTGAAATCAGGGAGCGTGAAACCTCAAGGTTTGCTCTTTCTTCCTTAAGAGGGCTTTGACTGCCTCACATTTCTGAAGGCTGGACGTTCACAATCGAAGTGTCAGTGGGATTGGCTCCTTCCAAGGGAACTGAAGGAGAATCTCTCCCTTGTTCCCCCTTGGCTTGTGGTTGACTGGCAACCTTTGTCCTTCCCTGACTTTTGCTGCATCGCCCCATCCTGTGCCTCCAGCTTCCCACAGCCTTTTGCCTGTACCTGTATCTGTGTCTGACTTTCTGCTTTTTGTAATGACACAGATACAGATATATAACAGCATTTTATAAGGTTGTATTGAATTAGGGCCTACCCTAGTGACCTCATCTTAACTTGATTACCTCTGAAAAGACCTGATCTCAAAATAAGATCATGCGTTTTTTGTACTAGGGGTTAGGACTCCAACATATCTTTCAGGGGCATGCATTTCAACATAGCATCTTCCTGGTCTTTTTCTCTTACATACATATTTACTGCCTCATAGTCTCAAGGTTGTTCCACATATCATGTCTACATTCAAGATAGGAAGAAGAGGAAAGACCAGGCCAAGCAGCTTTCCTCAAGAAGCAAAATTTCAAAATCACTCACCCACCTTCCCTTAATTCTCATTGGCCAGAACTGGGTTACTAGGTCACCTAGTAACCTAGTAAAAACTGCAAGGGAGTTTAGGAATATAGATATCTAGCAGAGGTTTAAATCAGGCATGATAGGTTACTTGAGTATGGCACATGAAAAAATGAAAGTCTTAGTTGCTTACTCATGTCCAACTCTTTGGGACCCCATGAACTGTACCCCACCAGGCTTCTCTGTCCATGGAATTCTCTCTATTCTAGAGTAGGTATCCATTCTCTTCTCCAAGGGATTTTCCTGACCCAGGAATCGAACCCAGGTCTCCTGCATTGCAGGAAGATTCTTTCCCATCTGAGCCACCAGGAAGCCCCCTAACAAAGTAAGGATTAGAAGAGGAAACTATCTGTTGCGTAGAGCTAACAAAATGTGTCATATTTAGCTCATTGACTTTTTTAACACCCACTCTTCCTTCCATGCATACATACCATGTGAAATGCCTTTCTTGCCTTTTCCAAAAAAGACCACTTCAAAGTCTCATCCAGTTACTTATCTATCTCAAAACCTCATCGAAGTCCTCCAAGTGACATGAAATTTCAATCAGATCTGGCTATGGCTCCTTGTAGTATGTGGTATGTAGTATAAATTAAAGATGCCTGCATACAAAATATAGAATTGCAGAAAATACAGGATACTTCACAAAAGTTCTGATTTACTGAAGAAAGCACTCAGTACTCAGTTTTTGCCACAACACAGACATCCAGTTTGGCAAACAGTCCTGATTTGCTTTCTTGGAGGACTTCCTTGTATTTATACTGTAAGATCACAGCTGATCTGTCCATTGCAGGAGATGCCCTTTAAGGATGCTACACAGTTTTTGCAATACATTTCTCTTTTCCTTTTCAGCTTTAATGAGGTATAATTTACAAATAAAAACTTGCAAAATATTTAAAATGTACATCATGATAATTATACGTACATACACACACATTGTAAAAGAATTCCCACCATCAAACTAATCTATCCCAGTTCACATATTTACTTTTTTCTTTTTCCTGGTGAGAACATTTAAGATCTATCTCCTGACTTCCCATCATACAATATTAATTATAGTTGCCATCAGTGTACATTAGCTCCTCGGGCTTTATTCATCTATAACGAAAGTTTGTGCCCTTCTATCAGCCTCTCCCTATTTCCTCCACCCCACTCCTCACCCCAGCCCCTATCAACCACCATTCTAGTCTGTTTCTACAAGTTCAACTTTTTTTTTTTAAGATTCCATAAATAAATGATATCATGCACCATTTATATTTGTCTGTCTGGCTCATTGTACTGAGCACAATGCCCTCCAGGTTCATCCATGTGATCATAAATGGAATTATTTCCTTTGGTTGTTTCCATGTCTTGGCTATTGTAAATAATGCTACAGTGAATATGAAGGTGCTTATATCTTTTCAAGTTAGTGGGAAAAAACAAATTTGTCAAGCTAATGATTTTGCTTCCTTTGGATAAATACACAGAAATGGTACTACTGGATGGTATAGTAGTTCTATTTTTTAATTTTTTGAGGAACATTTATATTATTTTCCATAGTGACAGTGCCAGTTTGCATTACCACTGTCAATATAAAAGGGTCTGCTTTTCTCCACATCATCACCAGCATTTGTTTTTCTTGTCTTTCTGATCATAGCATCTTAACAAGTGTGAGATGTTCTTATTATGGTTTTGACCTACAGTCCCCTGATGATTCGGAGAAGGCACTGGCACCCCACTCCAGTACTCTTGCCTGGCAAATCCCATGGACAGAGGAGCCTGGTAGGCTGCAGTCCATGGGGTCGCAAAGAGTCGGACACGACTGAGCGACTTCACTTTCACTTTTCACTTTCATGCATTGGAGAAGGAAATGGCAACCCACTCCAGTGTTCTTGCCTGGAGAATCCCAGGGATGGGGGAGCCTGGTGGGCTGCCGTCTCTGGGGTCTCACAGAGTCGGACACGACTGAAGCGACTTAGGAGCAGCAGCCGCAGCCCCTGATGATTAGTGATGTTGAACACCTTTTCGTGTACCCATTGGTCATTTGTTTGTCTTATTTGGAAAAAAACATCCATTCAAATTCTTTGCCCATTTTTTAATTGTGTAATTTGGGTTTTTTTTGCTACTAAGTTGTATGACTTCCCTGTGTTGTGTATCTTGGATATTAACCTTTTATCAGATGTGAAAGTGAAGTGGAAGTGTTAGTTGCTCAGTCACGTTTGACTCTTTGCCATCGCATGGACTGTAGCCTACCAGGCTCCTCTGTCCATGGGATTCTCTAGGCAAGAGTAGTGGAGTGGTTTGCCATTCTCTTCTCCAGGGGATTTTCCCAACCCAGGGATCGAACCTGGGTCTCCTGCATTGCAGGCAGATTCCTTACCGTCTGAGCCACCAGAGAAGCCCATTATCAAATATATGATTGCAAATATTTTCTCCCATTCAGTAGGCTGCCTTTTCATTTTGCTGATGCTCCCTTTGCTGTCATCGAAGCTTTTTAGTTAGATGTAATCCCACTAGTTTATTTTTACTTTTGTTGCCTTTTCTTTTGGGGTTAAATTTAAAAAAAATCATCGCCAAGACCAGTGTCAAGGAGATTACCCCCCTACGTTTTCTTTCAGAAATCTTAGGATTTAAGTTTTGTGTTAAAGTCTTTAATCCATTTTGAGTGTTTTTTGTGTATGGTGTAAGATAGAGGCCCTGTTTCATTCTTTTGCAGACGGCTGTCAGTTTTCCTAGCACCACTTATTATAGAGACAGTCCCTTTTTCTTTGCATATTCTTAGCTTCTTGTCATAAATAACTTGACTATATATTCATGAATTTATTTCTAGGCTCTCTGTTCCATTGATCTATGTGTCTGTTTTTAACCACTATCATACTGTTTTGATTGCTGTAATTTTTGTGCAAATATATATATATATATATATATTCAGTTTGTATAGTTTGAAAATAGTTTCAAATCAGGATGTGTGATAGCTTCAACTTTGTTCTTCTTTATCAAGATTACTTTGTATATTTAGGGTTTTTTGTGGTTCCACAAATATTTTAGGATTTTTTTTTCTTCCTATGAAAAATGCCATTTGAATTTTTATGATTCCCTTCAATCTGTGGACTGTATGGATATCTGTGCATAGTATAGATATTTTAGCAGTATTAATTGTTCCCCCTCATGAATACAAAATCTCTTTCCATATATTTGTGTCTTCTTCCATTCCTTCCATCAATGTTTTATTTTATTTTTTTTCATATGTGGCCACATGACTTTTTTTTTTTTAAGTTAATTTTTTTTTTAACTTTACATAATTGTATTAGTTTTGCCAAATATCAAAATGATTTATAGTTTTGGGTGTATAGAAGTTTCACCTCTTTGGTTAAATTTATTCCTAAATGTTTTACTCTTTTTGATGCTGTTGTATATGGGATTGTTTTCATAGCTTTTTTCTCTGATACTTTGTTGTTAGTGTATCCAAACACAGCCAATTTAATTTATGTACACTGATTTTGTGTCCTGTAACTTTACCGAACTTGTTTATTTGTTCTACTAGCTTTTTGGTGGAGTCTTTAGGATATTCTATATATAGTATCAAGTCATCTGCAAAGACAGTTTTACTTCTTCTTTTCTGATATGGACGCTTTTACTTTTTTTTTCTTGCCTGATTTCTCTGTCTAGGATCTCCTATATGTGTTAAATAGAAGTGGCAAGAGTAGTAGGCATTCTTGTCTTTTTCCTAATCTTAGAGGCAGAACTTTCAGCTTTTTACCATTGACTGTGATGTTAGCTTTGGACTTATCATATATGGTCTTTACCATGTTGCAGTACATTCCTTCTATTTGTTGAGTATTTTTATCATTAAAAGATGTTGAATTTTATCATATGTTTTTTCTGCATCTATTAAGATAATCATGACTTTTATTCTTCATTTTGTTAATTTGATGTATCACATTTATTGATTCAGTTCAGTTCAGTTCAGTCGCTCAGTCGTGTCCGACTCTTTGCGACCCCATGAATTGCAGCGCTCCAGGCCTCCCTGTCCATCACCAACTCCCAGAGTTCACCCAGACTCACGTCCATCGAGTCAGTGATGCCATCCAGCCATCTCATCCTCTGTCGTCCCCTTCTCCTCCTGCCCCCGATCCCTCCCAGCATCAGAGTCTTTTCCAATGAGTCAACTCTTGGCATCAGGTGGCCAAAGTACTGGAGTTTCAGCTTTAGCATCATTCCTTCCAAAAAAATCCCAGGGCTGATCTCCTTCAGAATGGACTGGTTGGATCTCCTTGCAGTCCCAGGGACTCTCAAGAGTCTTCTCCAACACCACAGTTCAAAAGCATCAATTCTTCGGTGCTCAGCCTTCTTCACAGTCCAACTTTCACATCCATGCATGACCACAGGAAAAACCATAGCCTTGACTAGACAGACCTTTGTTGGCAAAGTAATGTCTCTGCTTTTGAACATGCTATCTAGGTTGGTCATAACTTTCCTTCCAAGGAGTAAGCGTCTTTTAATTTCATGGCTGCAGTCACCATCTGCAGTGATTTTGGAGCCCAAAAAAATAAAAGTCTGACACTGTTTCCACTGTTTCCCCATCTATTTCCCACAGTTGTTAATTTTTTTGGATGGTTTTTGACTACTGTTCAATCTCCTCCCTAGTTATTAATCTTTTCTAATTTTCTGTTTTTTCATTATTTCAGTTTGGTAAATTGTGTGTTTCTAGGAATTTTTTCCATTCTTCTAGGTTATCTGATTTGTTGGAGTACAATTGGTTATAGTATTTTCTTATGATCCTTAGTATTTGTTGTGTGATCAGTTCTAATGGCTCCTCTTTCATTTCTGATTTTACTTATTTGATGCTTTTTGATGATAGCTTTCTAATCAAATTTTAATGTTTAGTATTATCAAAATATATTTACGTTTGTTCAGTTAATTGTGTACCAATGAGACTAGTCTCGTGTAGGAGATGCTCTTGGTTGTCTCACAAATCTTTGTGATTAGCCAAGCCACCATCTTTGTTCTCGGTGGCTCCTAGTAATTGAGGGTGTGCCAAGATCATCAGTGTCCAAAAGGGAAGGATTACAGGCAGCACCTCAGATACAGGCTGATTATAAGCCAGACTCTCAGTCAGCAACTGGGAAAGTATGTAGCTAAGCCCCTTCCATGGAAAAACAAAAATGGATGTTTTGCCTGCTCCCTCTGCACTCATCTTGAGGGGACACTGTTTTGCCTGCTCCCTCAGCACTGATCTTGAGGGGACACTGTTTTGCCATAAGTGGAAATGGTTCCTGTGCCTGTTTAAAAACTGCTTCTTTGTTTGCTGTAGTCCTGTGGACCAGTGAATGCAAGCTCCATTGGCTGACAAAACCAGGAAATCCAGGGGTCTGTCTCTCGGGTGGCAAGTACAAAAGCAGGGCACCAGACCTGTGTACAAATTCCTCCTAGAGAAGTGCTGGCAGCCTGTTTATATTTTGCAGCGAGCAGGAGTGAGAAGGCAGAGGAAGTGCCCACCACGCCCTGAACTCTGAGGAGGCTCACAGATGCATGCTAAATTACACTGTAGAACCTCAGACAGCAGCTTGTAAAGTGTGCAGTCAGAACTGTTCCAGGAAAAGACTGGAAGATGGACATTTCTGCTCCCTGTGGGCTAAGCCTTGAGGGATAGCCACAGCGAGTGCTCACGTGACCATTAAGAACTGCTTCTTTCTGCTACACACCTTTGACTCTCAGAACTGGATGCTTTGGGTGGGAGTCTTAAAATTGCCTCTCTTCCACCTTAGAAAAAAAAAGATGCCCTCTCAGTTCTAATTTTATTTTGGCACATTGCCCTGAGGTTTAAAATCCTCTTGGGTTCCAAACAGGGGGTCATTCATATTGTACTGATATTGATGTTGACAGATTAAATCAGATGACTAAGTCACAAAGCTTAATGCAATTTAACTAGATAGTTTCTAATTCTTTGTTTTCAGCATCTGGTAGATGATTTAAAATACCCCTGAATCTTGAAGTCATTGTGTGATATTTTTAGGCATAAAACTCTGAAGGAGTTCAATAATCAAGTGATGGTTTTAACCAAATTCCTTTTATTTTATTTCCATTTACCAATTTCTGTGAACAAGGTTTCTGAGCACTCAAGGTATTAAAAATACAAATAGAATTGATGCCAAAGTAATATTCATCAATGGGTACATGAATTAATTTGGGAAAAAGCTTATTAATGATAGTTTTCTAATAAAATTTTATTTTTATTTTTAGTATTATCAAAATATACTTATGTTGGTTTGTATGTTTGGTTAATTGTATAAATGATAACTTTTTCAGATCTTAAGTAATTGATGGTTATCAACTAACAGCAATTATTATTAGCTTGACTAACTTATAAACTTCTTAAAATTTTTGTTCCAGTATTATAATCACAAATCTTTAAGAAAATGTTATAGGCGTGTATGTGTATATATGTGTATGTATGTGTATATATGTGTAAATATGTATGTGTGTGTATATATATATATATATATACACACACACACACACACAAGTGTGTGTGTGTGTGTATTCCCTGAAGAAGGGAATGGCTACCCACTCCGGTATTCTTCCTTGGAGAATTCCATTGACAGAGAAGCCTGGCAGGCTACAGTATGTACGATTGCAAAGAGTCGGACACAGCTGAGCACGCAAAAGTGTCAGGTACGACTTAGAAGTTGAGCAGTCAGGCAAATATATATGTGTGTGTGTTGCAGAATACTATGATAGGGTAACTAAGAAAAAGCTTTCAAGAATAAAATTATATTACATTAGGATACACTTCTGTGAGGGAGTGAATTGGAAATTCAAGGAATTGCAGGAGAAAATTAAACCATGTAAAATTTTCAACTTTTAAAGAAATGCCTTTCCTAGTATCTTTTTTTAATGGATTGATGGCTGGTATAAAAAGCACAGTGATATTTAGATTCCAATGTATATATTCAAAGAGTGGTGCAATTATTTGACTTTAAAATAACAATATATATATGTAATATAAAATGAGTCCTTTACAAATATTTAGATTACAGTGAAAATTTTAGATGTCTGCATAAAATATGCAAGCAGAAGATATTTTCATAACTGTTTCAGGCACTATGTGCTCAAAAATGGTTGGAGATCACTCTTTTGGAGACCCCTGTCAGGAAAAAATAACGAAATATCCTACAAATAATGGTTTAAACAGGTAGCTGTTTAGTATACTGACATAATCAGAAATCTAGAATTAGAACATTCTAGAGCTATTGAGGAGGCCATAACAGTATCTGCTACAATATCCTTCAAGAAATGTTTTTTTTTCCCCTCAAATTCCCACCAGCAATTCTCAGCACCTTCTCTATTCTGCCTTTAGGTCTTTATTTCTACTGGATTATAATATTTGTTACATTATTTTCTAGACTGTAGTTATTATATGCATATAATTCCTTTAACGGACCATGAATTTGCTAAGGATAGAAGCTTTTTCTTTTTCTTAAATTTCTCAAAATATACAACACAATGCACATATCGATAGTCATCGGCTCAGGACTTCCCTGGTGGTCCAGTGGTTAAGAATCCACCTTGCAACGGCAGGGGTCACAGGTTCAATCCCTGATCAAGGAACTAAGATCCCACATGTGGTAGAGCATCTAAGCCTGCACACCCCAGCTAGAGAGAGCCCATGTACCACGGTGAAAGATCTCACATGATGCAACAAAGATACCATGTGCAGCAGCTAGGACCCAGTGCAGCCCAGACCCAGTGCAGCCAAATAAATAATAAATTAATTAAAAACTCATTGGCTCTGCGATCAAGGTTATCAAGTTCCACTACTGCCTAGTAATAAAGAGACAACCCCAGTTCCCTTCCTGATGCTTGCACAGGGCATAGGGAAGGCATAGATGAACTGTGGTTTTGTGTAATCCTACTGCACTCTCCTCAGAGCTGTAGTAACCACCTGAAAATAGTCAGTTAAAATCACCTTTAGAAGCTTCTTACTGGATAGTAGGCGATAATTACGACTCAGTTGATGACTCCTCTAAGTCGGTATTTGTTTTGTTTTGGAAGATGAACTACAAAAAAAGAATCTGATATATGAATCTCAAATTTTTTACTTCATAGAATTTCAACAATTTTATTTTTAATAAATGTGGGGAAATATTTTACAGGTTCTACTGCAATAGCATTTGGGAATTTTCAGTACCAGTGATTGCGTAGTTAATAAAGTTTGGTGTGGGGGACTTTGGAAGTGTCAAATCTAAGAACCAGAGCTGCTGAGCTAGGGAAGAGAAAGGGATAGTTTTTTAGGGTTTTTTTTTTTTTTGGAGTATATTTGCTTTACAATGTTTTGTTAGTTTCTTCTGTATAGCAAAGTGAGTCAGCTATACGTATACATTCATCCCTTGCTTTTTCGGATTTCTTTCCCATTTAGATCACCACAGAGCACTGAGGAGAGTTCCCCGGTTATGCAGCAGGTTCTCACTAGTCATCTATTTTATACATAGTAGTGTATGGTTTTAAAGTAATAGAACAGTCCCCAGCATGGGACTCAGTGTGGAATAACTCACCTCACTGGAAGTTTTCAGTGCAGTATATGAGAATAGTGGAGCAAAGTCATTAAAATTTGAATAGTTTCCAGAAAGATATTTTACAGAATTTCAGGTATAAAATAAGATTACTTGTAGAAATCTGATGAACCGCCAACTTTGCTGCACTCATGTTAGATTATGGAGCCTTGGTTTTAAAGGTAAACTCACATGTGCTCTGTACAGATATTAAAAAGCCTTGTAGAGTGTCATAACTATAAAACTGTTATTATTTTCACTGTACTACTTGTTTTGTGTGCTATGCTTAGTTGCTCAGTCGTGTCCAACTCTTTGTGACCCTCTGCCAGGCTCCTCTGTCCATGGGGATTCTCCAGGCAAGAATACTAGGGTGAGTTACCGTGCCCTCCTCCAGGGGATCTTCCCAACCGAGCGATCGAACCCAGGTCTCCCACATTGCAGACAGGTTCTTTACCATCTGAGCCACCAGGGAAGCCCATACTACTTGTTTTATATTCCATCTAATCATTGTTTCCGTGGAACATGTACTTCTGTGTTGAAAGTCCAGTTGTTAGTAATATACGATGATGTGTGTGTGTTCATTCTCTCGGTAATGTCTGATTCTCTGCAACCCCATGGACTGTAGTCCACCAGGTTCCTCTGTCCATGGAATTCTTCAGGCAAGAATTTTGGAGTGGGTTGCCATTTCCTCCTCCAGGGGATCTTCCCGACCCTGGGATCGAACCCATGTCTCCCATGTCTCCTGCATTGCAGGCAGATTCCTCACTGCTGAGCCATCGGGGAAGCCAATGATATATGATAAGTTTCTTTTAATTAAAAATATAATGCAGACAAATGAAATATTCATTAAAATAACTATGGAGAGGTACACAAAATGTGACAAGAATCTCAGTCTGACTAAAGGAGAGAAATTAGTCTCTAATGTCTGATTAAAAATAACATGCTAACTTTTGAAATTCACATTTAATTATTGGGTTGACTTTTTGAAGATACAAGTATAAAAATCTGCAAAATAAAAATCATTTTATGACTACCTAGTTTTAAAAAATATTAAACATATCAAACGGATTACTGTTTATTCACTCCATTTTCCTTTATATACTGACTGTAAGTGGTCCAGAATTTTTTTTTCTTTCCAATATTTTTCTAATTATTTATGAGATACTTGTTTTTAAATTGAGTAAATATGATTTATTAATTGATTTTTACATTGATACTTAAATTTTGCATTTATTTCATTTGAAAGTCTAGGAAATTTATGTGAGAAATTGTGTGTAAATCCAAACTTACTTTAAATGCACACAAGTAACTGCTTACAATCCTATGATAAATTCCTTTATAAAGCAGATATTCACCCTTTATTTTATCTTCTGTGTAAATATCGAGTTTGCTTAATGTAAGATTTGCCCAGATTAAAGGTTAGGGTCACTGGGAATACATTAACATACATTTACAGTTTGTAATTTAGCATCTATGTCTCTATGGCGAAGATAGCTTCAGCTTTAGATGGTGATAAATAAAACAGACTGGATCAATTCCTCTTCTGATTTGCTGTGATTCCCTTGGAATCTTGCTATGTCAAGGACATTCTTAAGTGAAACTGGCTTTTTTTTTTTTTTGGCCCTTGCAAGTTCATTGGAGTGAGGAATGCAAAGACCTCTAGTTCAGTATTCTGGGGACCTCCTCTCTCCAAACCAAGACCAGACTTCTCTCTGCTGCCCAGGG
This sequence comes from Bison bison bison, assembly GCF_000754665.1. Classification (NCBI taxonomy): domain Eukaryota; kingdom Metazoa; phylum Chordata; class Mammalia; order Artiodactyla; family Bovidae; genus Bison; species Bison bison. Next base: position 4,504,164 of record NW_011494897.1, read on the forward strand.
CTGCATAGAATACACTTTGAAGACAACATTTTGAAAATCACAGGCAGAGATAGAACCAAAAGCACCAAATTTCACGTGTCATCCTAGGTCACGTGTGACGGTCCTGCAGAACTCCCTGTCAGTGTCTTCTACACTGACACATGTGCCTTGGTCTTTTGGCATCCTCAGTTATAGTTGCTACAAGGATGTAGTTCTTATGTGCTCTGTGGCTTCTTCTTAATACTCTCTCTTCTCACCTTTATTTTTATTTCCATTTCTTGACCCTATTAAAGAGTATTGAGTTAGGAGTTTGACTGACATTTCTTCTTCCCCATTCCTCTCTCTCCTCTCCTAAAGTCGCTCAGTCGTGTCCAAGTCTTTGCGACCCCATGGAATGTAGGCTACCAGGCTCCTCTCAGTCCATGGGATTTTCCAGGAGTGGGTTGCCATTTCCTTCTCCAGGGGATCTTCCTGACCCAGGGATCGAACCCAGGTCTCCCACATTGTAGGCAGACGCTTTACTGTCAGAGCTACCAGGGAAGCCCTTCCTAAACACCCCTAAACATAAATAAGTTATACACTTATTCATACTTCAGAGTCTCTTCAGTAAAATACTGATGGTTCACAAGGAAGATGTTCATTGTAAATTATATACACTTCCAAAGCTAGTTCAAATTTTCAATGATAACCTATTTATACTAGTGTTATCCTATAGAACTTTCTGCAGTAATGGAAATGTTCTGTATCTGCACTGCTGATTATGGTAGCCACTAAACATGTGTGTCTAGAGCACTTGAAATGTGGCTAGTACAACAGAGGAACCTAATTTTTCATATTAACTTAAATAGCCATATATGGCTAGTATCCATATTGTTGTTGTTTAGTCACTAAATCACATCCAACTCTTTTGCAACTGCTCCTCTGTCCATGGGATTTCCCAGGCAAGGATACTGGAGTGGTTTGCATTTCCTCCCTCCAGGGGAGTCTTCTTGACCCAAGAATCGAACCCAAGTCTCCTGCATTGGCAAGCAGATTCTTTACCACTGAGCCACCTGGGGAGTCCCAGTATCCATATTAGAGAGCACAAATTTAGACCATGATGTGTACACAGCACACTAAGCATAAAATTATGCTGCTGAGTCAAAAAATAGAAGCTCTATATAAAAATAAAAATCTGTATTATAAACTGCTGTAGCTCTTTCCTTCTGAAAAGTACATGTTTAGGAGAAGAGAATTTGAAGTTGTTTTTGTCCTTTTGCATAGGTGTAATATTATTTGACTTCTCACAAAATGCTATACATTTCTGCTACTTGTAGTTCAGTCCCATAGGTGGGGGCAAGGGATTAAATGAGAAAGAATTAGTGTGGAACTCTGCATCTGCAGAGATTTTAGTTCAAAAAACTTTGTTCCCTTAAGATTTATTATCTACTTCTTATTTAAAAGGAAAACAAAAAACCAAACCCCCCTTCTACTCCACAGTTACCGGCTGCATTGCTCTACTAAAAAGAAGGCTGTAGAGAGGGCTCCGTAGGTGATGGCTATTCCCATTATCAACGGGGTGGTGGTTGTTGTTCAGTCGCTTAGTTGTGTCCAGTTCTTTGTGACCCTGTGGACTGCAGCACGCCAGGCCCCCGTCTCTCAGCGTGGTAGGTGAGGCTTAAATGAAGTCACGTGTACCAGGCTTAGTTCTTAGGCATCCCCCAAAGGCATCCATGTCCCAGAGGGAGAAGAGAGCCCAGAAACCACAGTTAGCCCCTCGGAATCTTGAGAACAGACAGACCGTGCAGCCCTGTCTCAGCCTGACCACCCAGGGCAGTCGATCAGTTTCATTCTTTTTGTGCCCCTTCCTCCCAGATGTGTCTTTCACTGTTAACCCCCTCGTAAGTCTCCTTGGGAATCTTGGCTCTGGTGAAGTAAGCTCCTCTATAACATCTTCCTCTTTCATGCCCTTCATTTCCTCTGCTGTCTTTATATAAATCTGACTCTTTGGCTTTCAAGGACACTGTTTCCTCTATATTTCCTGTTTTGCTTATGTTTTCACTAAAAAATTAAGGAACTTTTATGTTTCATGAGGACATTAATAAAGATCAAAAAAGGAAACAGAACAAAAGAGATAGACTTCCCCTCCCCCAAATTGTAATAACTGAAGGCAATGAAGGAGAATGGTGGTTAAGAATATAGGGTGTGCAAGGAAACCAGAATTGAAAGAGACACGTGTACCCCAAGGTTCATCGCAGCACTGTTTACAATAGCTAGGACATGCAAGCTACCTAGATGTCCATTGGCAGATGAATGGATAAGGAAGCTGTGGTCCATATACACAATGGAATATTGCTCAGCTATTAAAAAGTACACATTTGAATCAGTTCTAATGAGGTGGATGAAACTGGAGCCTATTATACAGAGTGAAGTAAGTCAGAAAGAGAAACACCAAGATAGTCTATTAACACATATATATGGAATTTAGAAAGATGGTAACAACAATCCTATACCCAAGGCAGCAAAAGAGACACAGATGTAAGGAACAGCCTTTTGGACTCTGTGGGAGAAGGCGAAGGTGAGATGATTTGAGAGAATAGCATTAAGCATGTATATTACCATATGTAAAATAGATGACCAGTGCAAGTTTGACGCATGAAGCAGGGCCCTCAAAGCCGGTGCTCTGGGACAACCCAGAGAGATGGGTCGGGAGGGCAGTGGAAGGGGGGTTCAGGATGAGGGGACATGTGTGCACCCGTGGCTGATTCATGTCAGTATATGGCAAAAATCATCATAATATTGTAATTATCCTCCAATTAAAATAATTAAGAAAAAAAAGAATACAGAGTGTGGAATTGGACAGACTTAGTCCCAATCTTGACTCCAGCCAGCTCTGTGGCCTTGAATAGCACTACAACTCTTCCATAAGGTTGTGAGGTTTGAATGAGTTAATCTTTGTATGACCATTAGCTTGGTTCCCCGTACATATCTGACATTTATTATGCTATTTTCTTATCACAGCCTGGTCTTCTTCCAACTCTTCTCTTTTCTTATGCTCACTGTCCTCATACTGTAATAAAGATTGCATTCCAAAATGCTTTCACTTTCTGCATCGTCCTCCTTGAGGCTCCCTCTTCTTTCATATTTATTCTCTGTCCTTTATTATATCATCTCCAGTCTCCTCACTGTGTATGCGTTTTCTATGCTGCTTAACAAATTACCCCCAACTTAGTGACTCAAAGAATACCCATTTACTGGCTCACAGTTCTCTTGAGTACTGTAATCAAGACTCTACGTGCTGACAGAACAGTATACAAATAAATCAACGTAAGAGAATAGAGAACCCAGCAATAGACCCACTTTAACAGCAGTATGCTCGACTGATTCTTTAAAAAGGATAAAATCAATTCAATGGAGGAAGAAAAGCTTTTCATCAAAATTTAAAATTTTGTTCTGTAAAGCACCCTATTAATAAGATGAAAATATAAGCCACGCACTGGGAGAAAGTATTTGCAAATCACACATCTGAAAAAGGCAGAGCTCAGCTGGGTGCCCTGCTCGGTGTCTGATAAGGTTGAAGTCACAGCATGCATCAGCTATGTTGTCATTTAGAGGCTTTTTTAAAAGGAGTCCACTTCCAAGTTCTTGAAGGTTGTTGGCAGAATGCAGTTCCCTGCGGCTGTACTACTGAAGTCCTGGTTTTCTTGCTGACGACACGTCAGCCAGTGATCTCTCTCAGTTCTTGGAGGCTCCTTTCAGGTCCTAAGAACATGGTCCTTCGACTACAAAGCCAACTATGGAGAATCTTCATGTTGAAACGCTCATATTTTGAATCTTTCACCAGGAAGAGTTCAGTCCCTTCAAAGAATCACCTGCTTAGCTTAAGCCCACCAAGAATGATCCTCCTTCCTTAAAGCCAGTTATGTCATAATACACACCCTAATTATAGCACTGACTATCCCATCATAGGCATGGGTCCTTTCTACACTCAAAGAGAGCAAGTTGTACAAGGGTATGGATCACTGGGGGGTCTTCTTAGAATTCTGCCTGCCATCCTGCTCCATAAACTCCTAACCTGGGATGAATCAGTCCATCTACCCACCGCCATAGCTCGTCCACTGAGCACTGCTGAATAAAATCACAAAATTATGTGATTTGTTGCTACACAGATATATATTAATAATTTTGAACAGTAGGTCTTTCGTCAGTGCTTTCACATGACCTTCTATAACAACATTTCCTGTTTCTCTTGTGCCCAAAAAGTTATTCGCCAAGTCCCTGTAATAAGCTGCCCACATCCTCTCCCCTGCCCCGAGAACTTGACTTTGTCTTCAACTTTCCAAAGTAAGGCTATTAGTCCACAAATTTGGATGAACTTTTCCAAATCAGGTAGCCAGCGTATTGGAGCTTCAGCTTCAGCATCAGTCCTTCCAGTGAAGAAAAGCCGACTCATCCGAAAAGACCCTAATGCCGGGGAAGACTGAAGGCAAAAGAAGAAGCGGGCAGCAGAGGACGAGATGGTTAGATAGCATCACCGACTCAATGGACATGAGTGTGCTCAAACTCCAAGAGATAGTGAAGGACAAGGAAGCCTGACATGCTGCAGTCCATGGAGTTGCAAAGGGTCAGATACGAGTTAGCTACTGAACAGCAACAACAATCCAAAT
>NW_011494897.1:4508888-4509374 GCF_000754665.1 Bison bison bison
TAGTATACTGTATTGGTGTTTTTCTTTCTGGCTTACTTCATTCTGGATAATAGGCTCCAGTTTCATCCACCTCATTAGAACTGATTCAAATGTATTCTTTTTAATGGCTGAGTAATACTCCATTGTGTATATGTACCATAGCTTTCTTATCCATTCATCTGCTGATGGACATCTAGGTTGCTTCCATGTCCTGGCTATTATAAACAGTGCTGCGATGAACATTGGGATACATGTGTCTCTTTCCCTTCTGGTTTCCTCAGTGTGTATGCCCAGCAGTGGGATTGCTGGATCATAAGGCAGTTCTATTTCCAGTTTTTTAAGGAATCTCCACACTGTTCTCCATAGTGGCTGTACTAGTTTGCATTCCCACCAACAGTGTAAGAGGGTTCCCTTTTTTAAAAGGAGTCCACTTCCAAGTTCTTGAAGGTTGTTGGCAGAATGCAGTTCCCTGTGGTTGTACTAATGAAGTCCTGGTTTTCTTGCTGA
>NW_011494897.1:4509474-4543471 GCF_000754665.1 Bison bison bison
ACTGAACAGCAACAACAATCCAAATATACCTTCTTTGGCTCTCCTTTATCTTAGTATTAGAGGAAAAGAGCTTTCCTCTGTCCAGGACTGATTCCAGCATCTCTGTGTTCTGATTGGAAGAAGTTTGTTTTTTTTTTTTTCCTTCCAATAGCTTCTTTTCTTATATACTACATTTTTAAATTTTAAACTTAAATTTTTAAATACTTCTTTCTATTTCTTTCTGATCTTTCTCATACTATGAAAGCCTAACTTCTAGATAGCATGAATTATCCTACGCCCACTTCACTTCTTCACATCCCATTTCTTTTACACCCACTTATATAACACTATAGTTCAGATTCTTTCTACAGCACTTCCTGGAAACTTTTTTGGGAAAGATCACCAGTACATAGCAAAGATCACCAAAAACTAGCAAAGGAAGAAAAACAGGTTAACTCTCAACTTTGGGAGGGGCAAAAATAAAAATTCAGCCGCAGAAAGTGTTCATGTAGTCGTAATATCTGTACTCACTATTGACTAATCAAATGTGGTGTGTATAACTTGAAATAGAGGATTGGGAGCTATGAAAGAGCTAAATTTACAGTAAATAGAAAGTCACTTATTAATGTCTAAAATTAACCACAGCATGCCAGTATAACCATATTCTGTAGAAACACATCATTAAATACCAAAAGAAAATGCAGAGTCAGTGGTCTCTCTAAACAGAGCTTAGGGGTTCAGGATAGATGAAACAATGCTGTTTTTCAGACTTTTTTGTTGATTTGTTTCATTTAAATGCATGTATGCATTTGATTTTTTTAAACATTTTTCTTTAAAGGAAAAGGCACAGTCCAAGCAGAGGGGAAATTTTTCAGGCAAGTTTTCAGGGAACTGAACTAAATGATTAGTTTCTGGTTGCTGATTAATCCACACGTCATTTACAAATACCAGTAAGTGTCGATTCCCACAACAAAAGTGGAATCTGACCTGCCAAAGGGCATCAGTGTCTATGAGCTTGAGAAATAAATGTTCAGGTAAGAGCATAGCCACATCCTATTAATGTCGAGGCTGTTTATTCCCAGGTTTTAATACCACAGAGGCCAGAGAATACATAGAAGTGTTGGAGGGAACCAGGAAATGTGCTCATTCAATGTAAACCCCTTTGTCCTTTGTACACGAGCACCTTGGACAAATAAACATCTCAGCCTCAGTCATTCTTGCACCTGGAACATGAGCAATACCTTGTAAGGTTTTTCTGAGGATAGAAAATAACACATACGTGTCACATGTCTGTAGAGTGCGTGGCACATGCATGTGTTCAGTACAATGGTTCATGAAAAAATAAATAGCATTAATAATGTTGGGGGCTTCCATGGTGGTTCAGATGGTGAAGAATCTGCCTGCAATGCAGGAGACCCAGGATCAATCCCTGGGTCAGGAAGATCCCCTGGAGAAGGGATGGCAACCCACTCCAGTTTTCTTGCCTGGAGGATCCCATGGACAGAGAAGCCTGGTGGGTTACAGTCCATGGGGTCTCAAAGAGTCAGACACGACTGAGCAACTGACACACACCCACACGCAATCATAATGTTAATACCGTTCCCTATATTTGTGGGGTTTTACTGGTTTTTTTGAGCTTCCCAGGTGGCACTAGTGGTAAAGAACCTACCTACCAATGCAGGAGACTTGAGAGATGCAGGTTCAATCCCTGAGTTGGTAAGATCCCCTGTAGAAGGGCACGACAGCCCACTCCAGTATACTTTTCCTGGAGAATCCCATGGACAGGGGAACCTGGCGGGCTGCGGTCCAAAGGGTCACAGAGATTCAGGCACGACAAGCGACTTACCATATACGCGTGCACACTGGTTTATTTTCCACATTCTCTCTCTCAATTTCCTTGATGTTTAGTTAGTTTCTAAGCAGAATACTGGTCAGAGGACTGAGCATACAACTTAGAATAACTCCTGTTGAAAAGGTATCATGAGATGCATTAAAAGTCCAAGTTGCCTCCAGAACAGTATGGGATAAGTGAGGCAGGGCGAGGCATAGTGCAAGACCAGAACGCTTCAGCTGCGCCATGACTTTCGTATTTTCAGTGTTGTTGGATTTGCTGTGAACCAGAATCCAGGTGTTATAACTATGGAAGGAATGGGTTCAAGGCACCTTCAGCTGATGCTTTAGAATTCACATCAAGGGCTTTATGTGACTGTTCCTGGAGGCATAGGCAGAGGATATAATGTTCTTGTATCTTTCCTGTTTTTTTTTTTTTAAACTCCAACAATCAAAAGGTCATCATTTGTTGTAATGATGCTATAATTAAGTTGTGGTAAACGATAGCATTTGTAGATTTTCTCACCAGAATTGATTCATAAAATGAATACAGTCCCAGCAGTTTATGTTAACATAATTAAATGGAAATGTAATTCTAACTGAGTTTGCTTATTTAATTGAAAATTACTGGGTTATGAGCACTCTTACATTTCTATCAAAATTGGTGTAAACCTAGAATTACATGAACTATCCATTCAGATGCAGCGTATGTAAGGCTCTGTTGCTAGGTGGCAAATATGTTTCTTACAGCACATGCAGACTGATCACGCGAGAGCACATGCTTTTAGTGAGTTTCCCGCTAACTGCTTTTCTCTTTCCTCTGCAGCCATTGGTTTAGCCCTGGGGCTAGGACAGAGCATGGCCAGGTAAGGAACATTCTAACCCAAAAGGAAGTTACTCAGTCTTTCGAATATTTAACTATTTCCCTTTAAGATAGTAGATCAACTTTATGAGAAAAGATAATATCCTAGCTTATTTAAAAAGGAGTTCACTGGGCCGGTGCTAATGCACTGACCAAGGGAGTGACCGTCAGTAAGCATCAGAGTTGTTTACCTCGCTTCTCCCTTCCTCAGCACACATGTCACCTCCGTGGAAAGGATCTAAAGTTCAGTTTAGAGTTTATAGGACTTCCTCATTTCCATATGTTTTTCACAAAGGCACGAAAATAGTACCTATGCTTTAAACAATTGTTTTATTATTAAACTAGATTAGCCAGCAAGAGAATATTTTTATTTTTTGAAGTTTATAAGATGATAAGAGTTTCTTACACTTTATGCTGTATTCTAGGTGAGATTTTTCTTTTTTTAAAATTTCTTGCTAGTTTCATGGCAGCACAATGATTAGATGACTTAGCAAGAACTTAACATTCATTCTGATTAACTCTACATATAAAATAAGTTGTCTGTTTTCTTTGTCTGTTGAATGTGCTGGTACTCTCTCTGCAGTGTGGTAAGCTAATTTAGGGCTTAAAATATTGATAGGTTTTAAAGCATATATGTTTTAGGCTTTGCATTCTTGCTAAGCCTTTTTTCTTTTTTCATTGTGGATTATAAGAGTTATTTTTTTAGTGAGTCAATAATATATGCATAGAAAAGCCTCAGATTCTCAGGGATCATTTCTTCTGAGGGATATGTAAGTAGGTAGATAGAAGAGGAGATTGCACTTGGTGGTGGTAACTCGTAACATTACTATATGTATTGGTGATATCTTATTTCTTAGGTTGGTCAACAGGTTCTAGAGTTGGTTGCATATGCCATATTTCTTTTTTCGTATAAAAGGAAAGTGCCACATACTTCATTATAAACTATAATGTATTTCTTAATACACATGTACCTAATCAAAGAAAAATATGTCAGTGCAGATTTAATGATTTTTTTTATAAACTTGGCTCTTTTCCTTGAGAGTGATGTGTACTTTTAAATTTATTTCTCACATTAATAATAGAATATGTACTACTATTTCTGGACTTTCCTGGTGGCTCAGTGATAACGAATCTGCCTGCCAGTGAAGGAGACGTGGGTTCGATCCCTGGGTCAAAAAGATCCCCTGGAGAAGAAACTGGCACCCACTCCAATATTCTTGCCTGGGAAGTCCTGTGGACAGAGGGGCCTGGTGGGCTATAGTCCATCAGGTTGCAAAGAGTTGGATGCGACTTAGTGACTAAATGACAACAACCAGTATATGTTTCTAAAGTTTTGCAAGTTAACTTGACTAAGTTGCTTCTGGGGTATGTCTATTCAGAATGTAATTATTACATAATTATGTCAACTATTCAGCATTCCCAAACGGTTCATACCCTCTGTGTTTATATAAGATTCTGCTTCCAGTAGTAAGTCACCTCAGGATATAGTTTATCCCCAAATAAGATTTTTTAAATAAATAATTTTATATTCTCTGTTGTTCTCTAGTCACTGAGTCAAGTTTCCCTGTCCTTCAGTATCTCTAGGAGTTTATTCAAACTCAGGGTCCATTGAGTCAGTGATGCCATCCAACCATTTCATCCTCTGTTGCCCACTTCTACTCATGCCATCTGTCTTTCCCAGCATCAGGGTCTTTTCCAGTGAGTCGGCTCTTTGCATCAGGTGGCCAAAATGCTGGAGCTTCAGCACCAGTACTTCCAATTAGTATTCAGGTTGATTTCTTTCAGGATTCACTGGTTTGATCTTCTTGAGTCCAAGGGACTCTCAAGAGTCTTCTCTAGCACCACAATTGAAAGTGAAAGAAAGAATCAGTTCTTTGGCATTCAGCCTTCTTTACGGTCCAACTCTTATGTCCATACGTGACTAAGGGAAAACCCATAACTTTGACTATACAGACCTTTGTCAGTGAAGTGATGTCTCTGCTTTCATGTACGTTTATCATGGCTTTTTTTCAAGGAGCATTTCATGGTTGCAGTCACCATCTGCAGTGATTTTGGAGCCCAAGAAAATAAAATCTGTCACTATCCACTTTTTCCCCATCTATTTGTCATGAAGTGATGGGACCAGAGGCCATGATCTTTGTTTTTTGAATGTTGTTTTAAGCCAGCTTTGTCACTCTCCTCTTTTACCTTCATTAAGAGGCTCTTCAGTCCCTCTTCGCCTTCTGCCATTAGAGTAGTATCATCTTCATATCTTAGGTTGTAGGTATTTCTCCTGGCAATCTTGATTCTGGCTTGTGATTTATCCAGCCCAACATTTCACATGATGTACTCTGCATATAAATTAAACAAGCAGGGTGAAAATATACAGTATTAATATGCTCCTTTCTCAATTTTGAACCAGTCCATTGTTCCATGTCTGGTTCTAACTGTTGCTTCTTGACCTGCATGCAGGTTTCTCATGAGGGAGGTAAGATGGTCTGGTATTCCCATCTCTTGAAGAATTTTCCATAGTTTGTTGTGATCCACAGAGTCCAAGGCTTTAGTGTAGTCAATAAAGTAGAAGTAGATGTTTTTCTAGAGTTCTTTTGCTTTTTCTATGATTCAGTGGATGTTGGCAATTTGATCTCTGATTCCTCTGCCTTTTCTAAATCCAGTTTGTACATCTGCAAGTTCTTGGTTCATGTACTATTGAAGCCTAGTTTGAAGGATTTTGAGCATTACCTTGCTAACATATGAAATGAGCACAGTTGTGTGGTGGTTTGAACATTCTTTGGGACTGGAGTGAAAACTGACCTTTTCCAGTCCTATGGCCATTGCTGAGTTTTCCAAATGTGCTGGTAATATTGGGTGCAGCACTTTCACAGCATCATCTTTGAGGATTTTTAAATAACTTGATTGGAATTCTATCACCTCCAGTAGCTTTGTTCATAGTAATGAGGCCCACTTGACTTCACACTCCAGGATATCTGGATCTTGGTGAGTGACCATGCCATCGTGGTTATTCAGGACATTAAGACCTTTTTTGTGTACTTCTGTGTATTCTTGCCACCTGTTCTTAATATCTTCTGCTTCTGTTAGGTCTTTGCTATTTCTGTCCTTTATCGAGCCCATCTTTGCATGAAATGTTCCCTTGGTATCTCCAGTTTTCTTGAAGAGATCTCTCGTATTTCCCAATCTGTTTTCCTCTCTTTCTTTGCATTGTTCACTTAAGAAGGCTTTCTTAACTGTCCTTGGTATTCTCTGGAACCCTGCATTCATTTGAGTATATCTTTCCCTTTCTTCTTTGCCCTCCACTTCTATTCTTTTATCAACTATTTGTAAGGCCTCCTCAGACAACCACTTTGGTTTCTATTTCTGTTTCTTGGGATGGTTTTGGTCTAGAATTTGAGAAATACTAAAGTGATGTTATAAATCTGAGCTTTAGATTATAATCTAACTGCAGTAAAAACTTTTTTCTGCAGTTAACAAATAGCTAATATGATATAGACAAGAAAGTTGATGCATCATTTTAAAAATTTTTAAATATTTGAAACAGATTTTTGGATTAGCCTTTGGCTTAAGCTTTGATATACCATTTCAGATTTTAATCCTGTCTAGATAGGTTATTAGTTAAGGAATACAGTTGATTCTTGCTTGTTGTGGTAGCTGTAGTCTATGAGGTTGGTAAGAACCCTAAAGTAGCAAATATTGAAAAAACTGCTTCCAGGAAAAATACAGGGTTAGGTTCCTGAGAACCTCTGGCCACATTTTCATTAACTGATCAATACATATCCTTGTTTGATGTGTATTTCTGTTTAGAGACACCATATTTAATACATGTTATTGATTTGTTAGCATTGAACTCATGGCCAGTAGCACTGTAACTTATGCCTGAAGGGAGCTTGTCTAATGAACATATTTTCTCTATAAGGTCCATCACAGCTCTCTTGCACTGGGGAAGACCAGACTGCAGGTCAGCCCTGTACTAGAAGGCTATTTGAAACAATGAAGGTGAACATCACAAGTAGACAGAAATGCTTTAAAAATAAATAAATAAATAAATAATGTAGCATTGAACGGACCAGGCAAAAGACACTTGTTTACAGTAAGAGAGCCGAAGCAAGAAGATAGATATCGTCTTGTCCGACCTCAGCTGAGAACATGCAGTAACGGGAATTCAGATTTCCCCCACTCTGTGCATGTCTGCCAATGACTCCAGAAGCACCAGAAGTACTGATTTGAGCATTACAAGTACATTTTAGCAAATGGGTGAATTTGTGAATACAGAATCAGTGAATAATGAGAAACAGTTGGCACATGTATGTGTGTATATAGAAGCACATACAAACTACTCATATTTTGAGAGATTTAAAATGTCTTATTTCAGCTTATAACTAGCCCAGTGAAAGTGTTCCTTGCTCAGTCGTGTCCAACTCTTTGCAACCCCATGGACTGTAGCCCAGCTCCGTCCATGTGGATTCTCCAGGCAAGAATACTGGAGTGGGTTGCCATTTCCTTCTCCAGAGAATCTTTCCAACCAAGGGTTCAAACCCAAGTCTCCCACATTGCAGCAGATTCTTTACCATCTAAGCCACCAGGGAATCCCAGTGAACTATTGGCTAAATCTTAGGTCCAAGTGATAAAATGCAAGACCGTGAAGAAATAAAATCCTTCAATATATTGTTGAATGAATGACTATCAGCATGCATGATCACCCCTTTTTTTCCCCATATCAACTTACCAACATAAAGAAATGATAGTGTTAACCTCACTTTTGAAATCCCACCCCTCACTGCTTTCCCCCCATCTTATGATTCCTTTTTGTTCTCTAATAAGAAGTCCCATTTCATTTACACCATGCTCACCTAACATTTCTTTTTTACACATTTAGTAAATCACTATTGTCCATCAGTCGTTACCTATCAAGTACTCTTTATTTTTACAAAAAGAGATATTGTTTAAAAAGAAAAAAAAACATAACTTTTCCTCTAAGGTGGTTAAAATGTGGGTAGGAAAGCAGTAATTATAGTGTATTGATAAATGTTGAAGGAAACCACTGGGAGGGCGTCATAGAGACCACAGAAGCGACATGTGAAAAGTTGGTTTAGAAGTGGAAGTAAGGAGACAGAAGCAGCTCTAAGCAGCCTCATTTGTGTGTGTGTATGTGTGTTTTAATGGTGAGGATTTTCATCCTTGAATATCTAATAGTATGACATTTTGAATGAGTTTACTAGTATCTTAAGGAGCCATAGGTCATTGTTTAGAGATTATTTAGTTCTCCTCTTAAGGTGAGGACCTTGTGAAAGGCCAAGTATGGAGAGATTTGCAATTCTTTTGTAGACATTTGAGAAGGTCCCTGAAAAGTGGCTGCTAACAGAAACAGTCTTGAGCTTGAATCCTTTCTGAATATCAGGAGATTATTGCTGTGGAGCAGGAATTCTGCTCTTTGCTTCCTTCTTCCTCTTGTGTTAGGAATGTGAAACTTTTAATAATCTTTTTAAAATAATCACGAATAGCCACAGAAATCCTCAGCTCCCTTTCTGCCACAGGAGCAGCCATGATATGCGTGACACATTTCTCTTCCTTGTTTTTGTTCAGCAGTTTTTAAAATTGTGTACCTTTTGTAAGACCTCACATTGTACTAGCTTTTGTGTTTATGAATGTCTGTGTCATTCTTACATGAGTCATTTTTTAATATACATCTGCAGGTCACTAAATAAGGGACTTGTCTCTCCGCTTGGCCTAAGTCCAGCAATCTGAGAGCTGGAGGTAAGAAGCACTTCGCACCATATTCAGAAGTTCTGTTATTAACTGGAGTTGACATTGTTGAGTCAGAACCCTGAACACTGACCTCACTTGTGACACTGATAGGAGTCCAAGGAAGACAGGAAACGTTAGCAATAAGAGAAATGAAGACTCTCCCCAAACCTGATGAGCTACTCTTGCTTGTCAGAGCAGAGCTCCAGGCCTCTTGTGTCTTGGCATCAGTTCCTGATCTGATTCCCCCTCCCCAGCCCAGCCCTCTGCCACCCTTTGTTTGTTTGTTTGGTCTTTGGGGCAGAGCAGATACATGTTTGTGTCTTGTGGGAATCTTTCAAAGGCAAATAACATGTTTTCTGTTCAAATAACTCTGGATTAATTTTTTCATCTTTGCCCCCTTACAAGATCTAGGTTCCCGTATTAACTTGTTAAATTCATGACCCAGAGATCTGAGCCTGTATTTTTCCCTCTGAGCTTCATTTTGTGTGATGACTTTTCAAATATAGGTGAATTATATTAAATGATTCCAATATTTGTCCCTACAAAGCCCATCAAAGCTATACATTTGAGAAAGAAATTCTCATGTGACTCTAATAGAAGGATCTCTGACCTCAGAGTTCCATACATAGTCTAACATTTATTTTGGTCATTGTAGTTGCATTTTTCTTTAATTAAATTGTTGAATTCCTTTATTTCAGAAAAGTATATTTGGGACTTTTTGTGTTCTTTGTTTAAACTGTTTTAACACAAATAACAGGAATAGTGGTCCCATATCTATCTTTTATCTAAAAATTAGAAAACTTAGTTAACTACTATATTAATTGAAAGCGGTGGTAGAGATTTTATCATGTCACCTCTAGCTATCTGTGTCACAAATGTTGGTTTGAATATGTTTTTTTACAAAGGCACTAGAATTAGAAATGCCAAAGTAATTAATTTTTTTATTTTATTTTCAGAAGCAATTTAGTTTTCATGGTACGAAGTGTTTCTACATTGAAACACTTTCAGATTAATGGACTTAAGATAAACTGTTGCTATTTTCTATAAGTAGTAATAATGAGATACTGTTTCAGCTACATATCAGATACTAGATTTCATTGCCTGTTTCTTTATCTCATTCATTCATTCATTCAACAAATATTTATTAAACACTAAAAATGTCCCAGACACTGTGCTGGGCTTTGGAGACACAGGCAGATTGAATAACTGAAGCAAAGGGCCAAAGGTGAGCAAGAATATGGTACACATTCCAAACTAACAAGTTCAGAATGGCTGGAATATATTATTTAGAAGTAAGGAGATTAAGTTGGGGTAGGAAGAAGCATAATAAACTGCAAGTTTAGAAATACAATCAAATTATGTAGGGCCATGAGAGCCTTGTGTAAGATTTGGGAGGGGGGTGTTATCTAAGGAGTATAATGTAATAACATCTAGTTTTAGAATGACTGGCTTCAGTGTAGAGAGTGGACTTAGATGGGAGCAAGGCTGGAGGCAGGGAGGCCACTGGAGAGACCACTACTGGAACGTGGTTCGTGGGGATGGAAAGAAGCAGATATTTAGGAGAAGTTTAAGGTAGACTTATTGAGTTAAGACATTCCTGAAATAATGATCTAACAACATTCTTTGTAATCTAATTAAGTTCTATTCCTTCTCAAAGATGGCCAAATGTGGCTAGTAATTGACTCTAAATGTTGTCATTAGATAGTTCAAAGCAGTTATATTATTAAAAGTTATTGATACTGGTCAGACAATAGCCACTGACAGTCAGGTTCATTAATTATAATTGTAGCATTTGAACCACTTACTCAGCACTTTTTATGTTCTGGTCTTAGTGCTAACTGTTCTACATGGTTTATCTTATTTGACACTCACGGCAGCCTTACAGGTGGATAGTATTGTTATCTCCATTTTCCAGGTGGAAACTGGGACTTAGAGATAATTACACAGCTTATAAATTGGTAGGCCTGTTTTTAAAACCCAGCGACTTGTTACTGGTACAGCTGGGATTCGAACCCAGATCTATCCTGCACTATTACTGCTCTAAGATTTCTATTTTTATTAGGGTTAATTTCTAATATGCTGCACAACTTCTCATTAGCCCAGTCTTGCATATAATCACATTTCTGTATAACCGAGATAAGCTACAGTCTGAGTATACACACAGCAAAAAGTATTGACTACTTGCTTTTCTTTCTTTCCAATTAGTTAGAGTAAAGCAAGTGTGAAGGGGAGTTGGGTGGTGAGGCATTTTGAGGAGGCAGTCAGATATATATTTTTTCTAATTATATATTTCCAAGCCAGTAATTTCTTTGAAAAGGAATGTTTTTAAGTGTTTCTTTACCATGTTAGGCCACTAAATACGGAGAAGTAAGATTAGATATTTTATGTCATCGGAGGTGACAAAGCCCCGAAAAACTCACAGCTGAATGCAGTGGTAGAGCATTGGAGAAGAGAGGTTACGTGACTTTCACCAGGACTACCCAGAGAGCCAGAATTAGAACTGAGTTCTAGACCTCCAGCTCTAGGCTGTGTATTAAGTGACTCTGAGCACTGTTCAGCTGTCAAGGAAGCATTGGCATCTCCTAGTGACATTTTCAGAAGCATGTCAGTAGCATCTCTAGCAAAATTAGTCATCTTCATTTTAAGAAAAACCGGTAAAAAAAAAGAAAAAAGTAATGCAAGTGAATAAATACAGCCCCTTTGAATGAGAAGCATACTTTTCTACTTACGAATAATGTAATGAAAATATTTTTGTTTCTACAACTCTGTTTTAAACACTTTGGATAGCATCAGCTCCTGAGAGATAACCGAGCTGAAAGAGGACACAAGAAAAACTGTTCTGTGAAAACAGCCAGCAGGTAAGCAATTTAAAATCACCTTTTCTCCTGATCATTGAATCGTGTAATTTTTTTTCCCATGCCAGTATGAATGGTGGTTTAGTCACTAAGTAGTCTCGTACTCTTGCAACCTCATGAACTGTAGCCCACCAGGCTCCTCTGTCCATGGGATTTCCCAGGCAAGAATACTGGAGTGGCTTGCCATTTCCTTCTCCAGTGGATCTTCCCAACCCAGGGATCAAACCCTGGTCTCCTGCATTGCAGGCAGATTCTTTATCCACTGAGCCACCAGGGAATCCACTATGAATATGATGAGTTATAGTTAGGGTGCCTTTGGCTCTAAAGTGTCAGCATTATTTTATGTGTCATTTATCAGAATCTACTTCAGGATTACTAGTAATGAATAGAAATACATCATTTTATTTGTATTTTTTAAAGGTGATGAAAAATAAAAAACGCATTTTTAGAAGAAAATCTCTGTTCATAATCCATAGCTTATGAATTTTAGATAAGGATTAGGAATAATTATTTTTAACTATAAAAAATAGAATTAATCTTTTCCCCAAAACTTAAATGGTTTTGTGAGACAGCAACATGTATATTATAATGTATGTAAATAAGTATATAGAAAATACACTCTTTTTTAAAAGTGCTTAGGGTTATATTGCTTAGTCAATGCTATTTTTTTTTTTCATATTAGAAAGAAGTGCCCCCAGTTTATTGTTTCAGACAGCGCATTTCCAAATTTTGCATGTGGTGTTTCTAAAGACTTCATTTGTACTTTGGTGAAAATAGCTATCAGAATATTGATCAGAACAACTGCCCTGAGATTTACACCAACCCAACTTTTAACAAGATAACTGACCTTGGCAGCCCTCTCTCTGTCTCATTGTTAGGGTGCTTGCCACTGTTTTTAACACTCCCAAGCAAGCTATGTAACTTCCAAGTACCATGTTGTACAAACTAACCCTGACGGAGAACCCACTAGGTATCTGCAGAAGCTAACATAAATCCTATTTAGACGGTCAAAAACTATCACACATAATAAGTTGACTGTCAGGTCAGTGATAGTCAACATAAAACTAATATAGTTACCCCTAAGAAGGTCAGATCCTAAAATTATAAAGTATGGATTAAAGAAATTTTAGACAGATTATAAATAACTATGGATGACATGTTTATAGAAATAAAATAAGCAAGCAACAGATCACTGTTAGAATTGTTCAAGCAGAATTGAATCAAAAGCATATAATTATTAGAAATGAGAAGTATGATTGTGAAATGGAGATAGAGCTGAAGAAGTAGGCTAGAATGTAGCATAAAAATATTGAATAAGGTGATGGAAAAATGAAAGAATGGTTAAGAGACACAGAAAAGGTCTAAGATATATTTGATCAGAGGTTTTGATGGCGAGTATAGAAAGGCTGAAAAAAAACATGATGTTGAAGAGATGTTGGCTAAGAATTCCCAAAACAGCTAAAAGTTATAAATCTATACAGAAAGCACAATGAATACCAATTAGAATAAACAAAAGGAAACCCACACCTAGTAGCATGCTGTAGTACTCCTAAAACAGAGATCTTAAAAGAATCCAGAGATAAGAGATGAATTACTACAAAGGAATGTACCTCATCAGATTTCTGGGTATCAACAATGATACCAGAGACAGTGGACAAGTCTGCAGAGTACTGGGTGAAAATACATTGTCAGCATAGAACTGTGTACCTAGAAAAAAACATCTTTCACATACGAAGATGAAGTAAAAACAGTTCAAGATTTTCAAAAACTAAGCAAGTTTCCTCCCGACACTTGCTAGAAGACTTTTTAAAAGATGTATTTCAAGGGAATGATCTCCCCAGAAAGTCCAAGATGAAAAAATGAATACTAAGCCAATAAATGGTTAAAGATTTCAGTAAATTTAAACAACTATTGTTTATATAAATTGATAATTATAATGTGTAATTTGTAAAGCTTTTCAAAAAACAATCTAAGATAATGGAAAATAATGCTGATGATGATAAAGTCTAACTTAAAGTCCTTGAATTGTTTGGGAATGTTTACTTCATTGGTCAGTTAAGAGATGACTTGATAAGATTATATTAAGTATTCATGGCAAAATATCATAAATAACCACCAAATCAAAAAAAATAGAGTATGTAAATTCCAAGCCGGTTGGCAGAGGTGGGGTTGAATGGAATAAAATATTACTCCCCTTAAAAAATCCATTTAAAAAGTCAAGAAGGAAAAAGAAGCATAGAGAAAATGGGACCCAGAGGGGAAAAAAAAAATTGAAAACTGAGTCAAATCCATGTATTAGTAACTATAATAAATATTTATGGATTAAATTTGTCTGTTAAAAACAAAGCTAAGCAGATTTGGTTTTTCTTTTAAAGTGCAACTATATGTTCTTTACAAGAGACATACCTGAAATAATGCCAAAAGAAAGTTGGAAAACTAAAAGATGGAAGAGCATGTGTCAGATATACTGTAAAAGAGAGCTCTCATACCAAACAAACCGACTTGAGAACAAAAGCCTTAACAAGCTTAAGAAAGTCATTATTTAATGATAAAAGGTTCAACTTACCAAAATTGATATTTTATTAATATACATTATATTATATTAATATATAATGAATATATATTAATATATTAATTGTATTAATTTGTATTATAATATTAACATTTATTTTATTAATAAAACCATTAATAAAATAATGATTTTATTCTTTTGTACATTAAAATATATAAAGTAAATATTAATATCAATGAATGGAGAAACTCACTAACCCACCATCTTGGCGCTCCCACTTCAACAGAACATTCATATTACTGATAGCTTAAGCCATCAGAAAATTTGCATAACAAATGATTAACAAACTTAATGTTATTATATAAGCTCTTTCACCCACATACATTCTTCTCAAAGACACATGTGATATTTTCAAAAATTTACCACTTAACAGGCCAAAGGTACTATCAACAAATTTTAATGAATATGTATCATAAAGAACATATTCTTTAACTTGAATATGATTAAGGTAAATCATTTAGAAAAATAATTTTTTAAAGTTTGAAATTAAAAATACAGTTTAAAATAACTCATTTCAAAAAAATCATAATGATAATACCTTAACTTGTGGGTGCGTTAAGATGGTAGTTAGAGGAAACTTGACTACTTGAAAGTTTTATATTAGAAGTTTGGTCCCAGTCCTGTTGCAAGTTCAAGATTCTCAATTATAAGATTACTGATTCTAAACTATAAGATACCTGCTTCTGTCTTCTAAGATCAACCCAGCAGGTATTTAGAAAGAGAAAATAAGCAGAAATCTACAAGACGTTTCCAGTATTAAAGTAACCATGGATGCGTGCTAAATCGCTTCAGTCATGTCTCTTTGCGACCCCATGGACTGTACCCCGCCCAGGCTCCTCTGTCCATGGGATTCTCCAGGCAAGAATATTGGAGTGGGTTGCCATTTCCTCCTCAGGGGATCTTTCCGACCAGGGATCAAACCCGCATCTCTTATGTCTGCTGCACAGGCAGGCAGGTTCTTTGCTGCTAGAGCCACCGGGAAGCCAGGAGGGGGATGCTATTTTGAACTTGTGTTCGTGAGATGAGGATACACAAAATGTGCTTGTGTGCTCTGACCTGAGGCAAGAGGCAGTTCAGCCTGAGTGAGGGAAGAAGAAGATGTGAGCAGAACCTTTGGAATTCTTTCATATCATGGGCCATGGCCAAGGGACATATGACATCCGCCCCTTACAGAAAGACTCAGGTCTCTGGTCCAGGTGTTTTCAGGGACAAAGTCAGGGCAGCTCACAGTGCTGTTTTTGTGAGGAGCTGGGAAAGCTTGATGGGACCAGATGACAAATTATCGTGTCTTCACTCAGCCCCCTGTAAACCGCAGGGCTAGAGGATTACAGTTCTCATTTTCTCTGAGAATGAGGAAGGGGAATGTTTTTCTGACAGAGGAATTACTTTGTGGGGAAGACTGTGGTGATTATGGTTTTCTGGTGCTTGGACCTCTGTACTCGTAAGTCAGGTTCACTCACCTCCAATTCCTGAACTGCTTTGGACTGACACAGAAGACTGCCCTTTGCCTATAGCATTGCCTCATAGAATCAGTTAATAAGACCTTTGAGGAGAAAACAACCTTTCAGAAATAACAACAACAACAATATATTGGACTACAGACTCCAAGAGAAATCGGAAATGTTAGGACAAGTCAAAAAATTTTTGATTAGTGTTATCAATATTAACTAAAGGAGGTATAGGAAGAAAATAACAATATAAAACAAGAAATACAACACATAGTTAAGAACCAAATATTTAAGTCTATTTCAGTTTTCCTCAGCAGTATTTTTGAGTTTTCGTTGTATAGGTGTTACACATATTTTATCAGATTTATCCCTAAGCATTTTACCATATTTTTTGGTGTATGAAAATGTTGCTGAGAGAAATTTTAAAAGGTCTTTGTAACTGGAGAGATATACCTTGTTCATGAGTCAAAAGACTCAATATTCTTAAGATGTCAGTTCTCCAAAAATTTATCTACAGATTCAGTATAGCCCAAACAAAAATACCATGAGGCTATTTTGTAGAAATTGAGAAGCAACTGCTAAAATTTATATGAAAATGCAAAGGACTTAAATAGCCAAACTTTTTAAATAGCCAAATAACACTACCTGATGTCAGGACTTAATTACAAAGCTGTAGGAATCAAGAAAATGTGGTATTGGTGCAAAGATAGAAAAATAGATCAAAGAAATATACCCACGTATATTACATACAGTAATATATGATTGGTTGGTTCTTGACAAAGTACGAAGTTACTTTAGTGGGGGGAAAAAAACTATTTTCCACAAATGTTACTGGAAAAACTGAGTATCCATTTGCAAAAGAAAAAAATGATGAACTCTAGTCTATACCTCATACCATAGAGCAAGCTAATTTATGGAGACTAAAAGTGGATCAGTCGTTGCACAGGCATGAGGTGAGGGCCAGGGAGGTACTGGAGGAATGGATTACAAAGGGGTATTAAGAAACTGTTGGAGTGATGGGTATCTGCATTATCTTGATTATGGTGAAGGTTTCTCTTGTATATACATATGTCAAAACTTAGGAAATTACACACTTTAAAAGTAGTGCAGGACTTCCCTAGTCGTCCAGAGGCTAGGACTCCAAGCTTTCACTGCAGGGGTCACAGCTTCAGTCCCTGGCCAGGGAACTAAGATTCTGCAGGCCTCACAGCATGACCAAAAAAAATCGGTGTGTCTTGCTTATGCCAACTACACCTCATAGAGATATAACAGATATATATACTTAGTAAATGGAGAAGGAAATGGCACCCCACTCCAGTATTCTTGCTTAGAGAATCCTGCGGACAGCGGAGCCTGATGGGCTGCCGTCTGTGGGGTCGCACAGAGTTGTACACGACTGAAGCAACTCAGCAGTGGCAGCATACTTCGTAAAATCTTAACGGCTTTCTGTTCCATTCCAAGTAAAAGCCAAAGCCTTGGCCTTGGCCAGTAAGGGCATATGTGATCTGCGCCTGCCCTCCTTTCTTTCCTCCTTCACCTCATCTCCTCCCACTTGAACCACGTTACTTGCCTGCTCCAGGTGCAGCAGCTTCTTTCCTGTTCTCCAACATGCCAACCCCACTTGCGTCTCAGGGCCCTTGCACTTCTCTTCCCCCCGCCTGGAACACCCTTCGTGTGGCTTGCTCCCCACTTCCTTTAAGTCTGTGTTCAGTCTCTACCAGCTCTGCTTCCTGCCGTCCTTCTCGCCTCTACTACCCCTCATTGTCTCTGTTACCTTAAAGCTTCATGAGGGCAGAATCTTTGGTTTACTCACTGGTGTACCCCCAGTATCAGAAACAATGCCCATCACGTCGACAATAAATATTGCTGCATAAAATACCTGCTGAATGAATTTGAAATTGATTCTATGGAAATAGACTGAATCCTTGTCTTGGGGTCTCTGTGGAGCCTCTGCAATTCTGACTTCTGATCCTGACTTCACCACTCACCAGCTGGGTGACCCTGAGATAATACTCAACCTCTGTGTCCCTCAGTTTATTTATCTGTGAAATAAACTAATTAGTTGTGTTTACCTAATAACACTGTTGGAGAAGGCAATGGCACCCCACTCCAGTACTCTTGCCTGGAAAATCCCATGGACGGAGGAGCCTGGTAGGCTGCAGTCTATGGGGTCGCTGAGGGTCGGACACGACTGAGCGACTTCACTTTCACTTTTCACTTTCATGCATTGGAGAAGGAAACGGCAACCCACTCTAGTGTTCTTGCCTGGAGAATCCCAGGGACGGGGGAGCCTAGTGGGCCGCCGTCTATGGGGTCGCACAGAGTCGGACATGACTAAAGTGAGTTAGCAGCAGCAGCAGCAATAACACTGTTATAAGGAATCTATGAATGTATGCCCATAAAACATTTAAAATATGAGTTCTTAATGTTAACTGGTATTATAAGTCTGTTTCCATCTGTGTGCTTCCTAAGCACTTGTTCAATTTTATTTTATCCTATTTTTCTTATGCATAATTTAGAACATTAAGTCATTCCGTAAGACGTAACAGAGTACAGTAGGCCCCAGTTCTGTTTTTCCACATTCTCTAACTTCTTACTCCAAAAGAACCTACTTTTAACTGTTAGCTCTTCCAGTATTGACCTAAATTAATTACATGCTTATATTACTGTTTTTTGAAGGTTTTAGTTTAGAATTACCTATTGACTTCCTGTTCTGCCCTACACACACACATACACACCGTATTTGCATTTCTTTCCTTCTTTTTCCTTAATGATTATATCATAATATCCAGACCAAGTTAATATTCATTGTTTGCATTAGTATGATTATATATGTAGATATTATTTATAGATGTATAACTTTCCTGTTGTGGACATAATTATCTTGTTTTTCATTGGCTTTGTTTTCTAAGTTTGTGCCAACCGCAGTTTATCAACCACCTCTACACAGGAGTGTAACTCCCCTCAAATCTCTTTCTTGATGGCACCCTTTTTTTGGAGCTGTCCATTGTCAGATTCATTGTGAACTGCTCACTGTCTGGACCTCTGTACATCTGATGTCCTAGGATCCCTCTTGACTTATCACCCCTAGGGATTTCCTCATCTCTCTCCTATCTGGAATTTCCTTTTCCCTGAATCCCATGCCATTTTTTTTCCCTGAGCTTTCTGAAAAAGAGAACAGGTGTGGTTATATTTGTGAGACTCTGCATCTCTGAAAATGTCATCTTTATTCTAGTCTCGCGTTAATTCATTTCATCAGGAGTTGAATTCTGCTTTGGAAACCTTTTTGCCTCCGAGTTGTGAAGACGTTGCTCCAGTGCCTTCAGCTTCCAGTGGTTGCCATTTTCTCTCTTCTCCTTTTATTTGGCTGTTGGAGCACCCTTAAATGACCCTCCATTTTTTTTTTAAACTTTTTTATACTTTTGCCTTCAAAGATTGCTGGGCAGTTTTATTAATGGTATATCTCAAATCTTTTATGGATTTAAAAAAGTTCTCTAATCGCATTTCCAAGAGCTCACCTCGCTTCTTTGAACATGCCTTCTCCACGTGCTCTCAGTCTTGTTTGATAGAACTTGTCTTTCTGAGGTTATCAGTGGTATTAGGCATGAGGCAACCTGTAAAGCTGAAACAAACACAAGCAAAGACTCAAGTTAAAATTTTTTTACACATTTATTAATTGCAAGATGAAAATTTTTTGTCTTCTTTATCTGTGTGAATTTTTCTGTTCCTCCCTTGATGCCATTTTTTTCCTTGGTATTTTTAATATGGTCTTGACTTTTCTTACCCCTTTTGGTTGAGTGACTGCACTCCTCTTTTTCAACTTATGGAAACATATAAAGGTTAGAGAAGAGAACTGTAATGCATTGAATCAATAAATCTTAGGACCATTTACTTCCGAAACATACCAGGCACATAAGAAAAGATAAAAGCGCAAGAGGTCTGCTGTTAATGACTCAAAGCTGAGATTTTGACATGCAGGACTACAGGATGCGCTTGAGGTGGGCATTCCTCACTGAAGCTCTGAGTGTACAAAGGGCTGTGTGGTGTGGCTTTAACCTCTGGAATATAAGCCATCTCACCCTCAGCTCCCAGGGGAATGGTCAAGAGCTCCATAGAAGGGTTTTGCCGACATATTTACCAATGCCACACCAATGCCACTAACTATAATGCAGTTTGGCAGTTTTCTAGGTTTGCAGTTTATGGCATTTCTCCTTTTGTTGCCAGATCCACTTTAATGTTCATCTCGGCTCTTTAAATCAATTATGGGTGCTGGGGAATTGTCTCTTTTCCAGCTGCTTAGACTGTTTTATGTCCGACAGTACCAAGGAGGGAACAACGTGAAAGTCTCCTTTAAACATCTAACCCACTTAGTTTCAGTCCATTATCTCAGGAAGTTCTCATCAGTGATGGACTTTGTTTTCCAAGGTTTCCTGTACCTCTGCCTCCCCAGAGGGCAATGCTCCTTTGAATTTCCTACTTGTTTCTCATTTGCAAACGTCCACTCACCAGCTTCATTCACCAGCAACAGTGCCTGTCATCACATGCCATTCCATCATATCCAGAGAGTTACTCATGAAATGTTAATGCATTTTATTTGTTCTTATACTTATTGTAAACATAATTAACATTGCCATTCTTTTATGATGTGATACTTCATAGGTCCTATATTCAAAGTTTTGACTGATTCACAAAGATTAAAAAAAGGTTAAAATGTAAAAAGGGAAAAAGATAGGTTTATATAATTTAAAACCTTTGTGACTCTTTGTGACTCCCTGGACTGTAGCATGCCAGGCTCTTCTGTCCATGGGATTCTCCAGGCAAGAAAACTGGAGTGGGTAGCCATTCCCTTTTTCAGGGGGTCTTCCTGACCCAGGGATCAAGCCCAGGTCTCCCATACTGCAGGTAGATTCTTTACCGACTGAGCCACAAAGGAGCTACATAATTTAAACAATGATTATTGACAGAGGTATAATTTGATCTAGTTGATTCCAGTGGTATTGATCTTAGACGTCTTTTCGTTTGTTGCTTCATTTTTATTCTCTGTGGGGAGCCCTTATTATAGTATAGGTGTGTCAGATATTGAGTGGTGTGAACTTTTTTCATCATGACAGTATCCTCATGTATTCAGTAAATGTGTTCTCCCCATATTTTGCATTGCAGTGCTTAAAGTTACATCTTTCCTGTCTTACATTCCTCTTTTGTTTAGATTTCATTGGTTATTCCCATCTAATGTTTCTGTTTGATTAATCTGTGGGGTTTTATTTTCCAATCATCCTTCCATTTCTTCAGTGTTCTCTGTTCATTTTCTTACTGTGACATTTCATATTAGTCTTACTGTGTATTATCTCTCCTATTGAATGTGGGGCTTCCCTGGTGGCTCAGTGGTAAAGAATCCACCTGCCAATGCAGGAGACGCCGGCTCAATCCCTGGGTCAGGAAGATGCCCTGGAGAAAGCAATAGCAATGCACTCTAGTGTTCTTGCCTAGGACAGAGGAGCCTGGCAGGCTACAATCCATGGGGTTGCAAAAGAGTCAGACATGACTTGGTGACTAAACAACAACAGTATTGAATACATGTCTAGAGTTTCTTCATGCCTTTCTGTTGTTTTTTCATAACTTTAAGCCTTTGAACAGAGAAGGCAATGGCAACCCACTCCAGTTCTCTTGCCTGAAAAGTCCCATGGGCGGAGGAGCCTGGTAGGCTGTAGTCCATGGGATCACAAAGAGTCGGGCACGACTGAGTGACTTCACTTTGACTTTTCCCTTTCATGCATTGGAGAAGGAAATGGCAACCCACTCCAGTGTTCTTGCTTGGAGAACCCCAGAGACGGGGGAGCCTGGTGGGCTGCTGTCTATGGGGTCGCACAGAGTCGGACACGACTGAAGCGACTTAGCAGCAGCAGCAGCAAGCCTTTGAAAACAAACTCAGAGAAATAGAGAGCACTTTCAGCATATAAGTGCATGAAAGCATATACAACTGTTGCTTTTAAAAACCATCATGTATTAACTATCACTGTCAATATTTAATAAATAACAGCCATGGTTTTTGAGTTATCATTGCATGCAGCTGCTTATTAGCCAAAGTGGAACACACACACACACATAAACACACACACACTCAGCTAAACATTTAAACAATGCGCCTAAGTATTTTATGGGCTTCGTAGGTAGCTCAGTGATAAAGAAGCAGCCGGAGACACAGATTCGATTCCTGGGTCAAGAAGATCCTCTGGAGAAGAAAATGGCAACCCACTCCAGTTTTCTTGCCTGGGACAGCCCATGGCCAGAGGAGCCTGGCAGGCTAAAATTCATGGGGTCACAAAGAGTTGTACACAACTTAGCGATTGAGCATGCACACACCTAAGTGTTTTATAAAACTCCTGCTGCTGCTGCTAAGTCGCTTCAGTCATGTCCAACTCTGTGCGACCCCATAGACGGCAGCCCACCAGGCTCCTCTGTCCCTGAGATTCTCCAGGCAAGAACACTGGAGTGGGTCGCCATTGCCTTCTCCAATGCATGAAAGTGAAAAGTGCTAGTAGCATCTAAAGTTATTCTTTCACCTGTATCTTTCTCTTAAATTCCAGACTTGATATTCAACCCCCCCTTTTTTTTAAATTTCAGTATTCAAATTTATGCTTCTCAAAATTAGATCTTTTTCTCTCTTTCTACCTCATTTGAATTTACAATTAAATAATTCCACATTGTTTCTCATTCTCATAACCTTTGATTAGTATGAGAAAGTTCAATATAGACTTCCCAATTGAAAGTCAGTAAAAGATACATAGCGCAATGCCTGACACTAACTAAAGTGCCATTCATGAAAAGATCGTGCTTTTTTAAACCCATTAACCCATTTTTATGTTAGTGATTAGTCGTTATCTTTCTAAGAAAGTGAAGGTTGCTCAGTCATGTCTGATTCTTTGTGACCACATGGACTATACGGTCCGTGCAATTCTCCAGGCTGGAATACTGGAGTGGGTAGCCTTTCCCTTCTCCAGGGGATATTCCCAACCTAGGGATTGAACCCAGGTTTCCCATATTACAGGCAGATTCTTTACCAGCTGAGCCACCAGGGAAGCCCATCATTCTAAGAAGCCATTCACAAAGACTGATAGTAGGTCAGGTCAAGGTTTTAGATCTGGTAACCTTTTTCAAAAATTTGTCCTGCTCCCCTACTTACATGATTTTTGCCATTTACATTTATTGTTGTGATGGACAAAAGCTAACTTATCTAGTGGTCTGATACATAATTTGAAATCAAGTAAAAATATTTTTATTGCTGATATTATTAAATTGGACTTATATTTTTAAATATCTTTTAGAAACTTCTGTTTGTTAATTCACTTTTACTTAGTTCTTAGTAGTATTATATTTGTCATCTGCTTAGTGTTAAATCAGTGCAAAGAAACAGAGGAAAACAATAGAATGGGAAAAACTAGGGATCTCTTCAAGAAAATTAGAGATACCAGTGGAATATTTCATGCGAAGATGGGCACAATAAATGGCAAAGATGGGCACAATAAATGACAAAAATGGTATGGACCTGACAGAAGCTGAAGATATTAAGAAGAGGTGGCAAGAATACACAGAAGAACTGTACAAAAAGATCTTAATGACCCAGATAAACACAATGGTGTGATCACTCACTTAAAGCCAGACATCCTGGAATGCAAAGTCAAGTGGGCCTTAAGAACCACCACTATGAACAAAGCTAGTGGAGGTGGTGGAATTCCAGTTGAGCTATTTCAAATCCTGAAAGATGATGCTGTGAAAGTGCTGCACTCAATATGCCAGCAAATTTGGAAAACTCAGCAGTGGCCACAGGACTGGAAAAGTCATTCCAATCCCAAAGAAAGGCAGTGCCAAAGAATGTTCAAACTACTGCACAATTGCATTCATCTCACATGCTAACAAAGTAATGCTCAAAATTCTCCAAGCCAGGCTTCAATAGTATGTGAACTGTAAACTTCCAGGTGTTCAAGCTGTATTTAGAAAAGGCAGAGGAATGAGAGATCAAATTGCCTACATCCATTGGATCCTAGAAAAAGCAAGGGAGTTCCAGAAAAACATCTACTTCGGCTTCATTGACTGTGCCAAAGCCTTTGACTGTGTAGATAACAGCAAACTGGAGAATTCTTCAAGAGATGGGAATACCAGACCACCTGACCTGCCTCCTGAGAAATCTGTGTGCAGATCAAGAAGCAACAGTTAGAACTGAACATGGAACAACAGACTGGTTCCAAATTGGGAAAGGAATATGTCAAGGTTGTATATTGTCACCTTGCTTATTTAACTTATATGCAGAGTACATCATGTGAAATGCCAGGCTGGATGAAGCACAAGCTGGAATCAAAATTGCCAGGAGAAATATCAGTAACCTCAGATTTCCAGAGATACCACCCTTATGGCAGAAAGCAAAGAACTAAAGAGCCTCTTGATGAAAGAGTAGAGTGGAAAAGTTGGCTTAAAACTCAACATTCAAAAAACTAAGATCATGGCATCCAGTCCCATCACTTCATGGCAAATAGATGGAGAAACAACGGAAATAGTGAGAGACTTTATGTTTTGGGGTTCAGAAATCACTGCAGATGGTGACTGCAGCCATGAAATTAAAAGACACTTGCTCCTTAGAAGAAAAGCTTTGACAAACCTAGACAGCATATTAAAAAGCAGAGACAGTACTTTGCCAACAAAGGTCCATCTAGTCAAAGCTATGGTTTTTCCAGCAGTCATGTATGGATATGAGAGTTAGACTATAAAGAAAGCTGAGTGCCAAAGAATTGATGCTTTAAAACTATAGTGTTGGAGAAGACTCTTGAGAGTCCGTTGGACAGCAAGGAGATCAAACCATTCAATCCTAAAGGAAATCAGTCCTGAATATTCATTGGAAGGACTGATGCTGAAGCTGAATCTCTGAACTTTGGCCACCTGATGTGAAGAACTGACTCATTGGAAAAGACCCTGATGCTAAGAAAGATTGAAGGCAGGAGGAGAAGGGGACAACAGGAGTTGGTTGGTTGGATGGTATCACCAATTCGATTGACATGAGTTTGAGCAAGCTTTGGGAGTTGGTGATGGGCAGGGAAGCCTGGCGTGCTGCAGTCCACGGGATCGCAGAGTAGGACACAACTGAGCGACTGAACTGTACCGAACTAGTGGTAAAGGACATGAAATTCCCTGGATGCTGTGTGCTCTTAATTTTTTGTGATATCGATTAGTAATGAGGAGGGGTAGTGAACTTTTTTTTTTTGCTGTCACCTTCTTACCCAATTAGTAGTAAAAAGAGTCTTCTAAAATGAAAAATGGCAATAGATTTAATCAGAGGATCAAAAATCCCATCACAGCCACAGACACACACACACACACATTCATGTCAACCTTCTTCCATCAAATTAGAAAAAACATTCTTATTTACATTAATACAGAGCATATTTGTTTTCACATCATGATACAAGTCACTGTGTTTTGTTGGAAATGCAACAAATAAAATTGCAGCTGTTTTTTATTTGATCTTCTAAAGATCCAAAGATGTTCAAGGATTCAGTTTGCTCAGCCTTCCCCATAGTGTCATCTGTTATTTGGGAAGGAGACCTAATTTGCAACAGATATAAAACTATTTGTCATTTTGCAGGTTTGCCAAAAATAAATGAAACTATTAATTACTACATTCTTGAGCAGCTGTTAATAAATTGGGATAACTGTTCATTAGAGTACTGGTTAATGACATAGACTATATTTGGTTAGTGTTGCTTTTCACAGAAATGTATGAACAAAATTAAGTGTATCAGCAACTAAGTGATGCTTTATTTTAATTATTTAAAATGAGAATTACCTATCCTATGGTAGGAGAGATTTAATTTAAAACAAATTCTCTTTTGTCATATAAAACTACTAATTCAACACCATGTTTTAAAGCAAGTTATATCAGTCAACATTTTGTGTACTTAATATTTACATTCCAAAATAATGGCTTGAAACTGCTTTTAAATGGTAATTTTAAAAAATTATAATCCTTTATTATTTTTTTTCTTTCCAAACCTAAAATTGGCATTAGATTTTATTGTTCTAAAACAGTTTACTCAATCTTCCAGATAGAAAACTATCTTTCAAAAAAAAAAAAAAAGAAAGAAAGAAAACTATCTTTCAGATTATTTTAATTCATTCATCAGTATGTGTGAATGAACAATTAGCAAGTATTCACATAGTCACTTTAATTTGAATCTATGCATTCCATATTTATTTAATTGAAATACATTTAATAGCAAATGTGTTCTAATTTTTTTTTTAATTCAATAGGTTCTAGGTAGAGGAAGTATTTAAAGTGGAATAATTGGAAACATCCCACATATGCAGCATAAATGCTTTCTAAAGAATTTAATTAATCTGTTTTTCTTTATATGACCAAATTATTTATTTTAAAAAGGCAATATTCTCAGAAAGTCGGTCCTGCCTCGTGTCCTTTTGGCATCCTAAAGTTCTAAGCTACCTTGCCAAAATTTTAAACTAATGATTATAGAGAGTTGTTTTAAATTGTGATTACACCTAAAGAAAATTATCAGCAATTAGAATTTTGAGCAATTGCTTTTAAATTTAATGTGAATAACCCACACAGAAAAGAAAAAGGGGTTTGCCATTTGGAATATGTAATACGTTCAGGGCATGGTAAATAAAAAAGCAATCAAGTACTCTGGGGAAACATTCATTTTTACTTCCCTGTTTTCTTGGAATCTGATAGATGAGCTCGATATTTTCAAACGACTAAAAGTATGCACAGCCTCTCACCTCTGGAACAGCAGTTGAATTTGGCCATGGTCACTAATAATGAAGAATAGTTAGCATATGAAAGCTGTTGCAGTGACCTGTAGCTGAAATAAATTTGTCGTCTGAAGTCCACTTCCTTAAAGACCGGTGTCTGTTTCGCAGTTGGCACTCTCCAAATTGGTCCTGTGATTAAACGGGCATGGACACCGAGCTCACCTTTACCTCCTAGAGATGGTTCCCCAGGAAGTGGTGCCTGCACACCCGCGGGGCCACGTCGCAACAGCTTGTAGCACTCCTGCGGCCTGAATTAGAATTGCATTACAGGGACATTCGAGGATCTGTTCATACAGTGCATATATGTGCCGGAATACTTCCCAGGACAACAGGCACAGTCTTGATACAAAAGGATCAGTTAGGGAACTGATTCGTAAAAGAATTGATATAAAAATTAATGTTTTAAACCAGCAGTACAGTAAGCAAAGCATCTACTTGATAATTTGTACCTTCCAATCTCCAGAATAAACCTAGTAAATCCATCTGCCACATAGAAAACACTTTCAATGTAAAATACTATTTTATGTCTATAGAAGAGAAATTATATCCACTCTTATTTCTGAGGTATGTAACTCTTCATTATATAACAGGAATCATCTGCAATCTAAAAAATTTAATGCAAATATAAGTAATTAGAATGTTTTAATGTTTCATCTAATAATTTATGAACAGGTTCATATATTAAACTATTAACTATCACTTTTTAGCTAATAGTAACGACCTTTCACTTCTAAGCCAATTTAAAAATAAATTCAAGTATCATAAAATAATGTCCCACAGAGTTAGAACTATGTTTTTAAAAGACTCAGTTTCTTCATAATCCGTGGTATTATCCTTGCCCTTACTCTTTAGAAATATTTTTCCATCACTCCAGAGTGATTTGTTTGTATACTAAGATATTTTGGGGGAATTTACCTTTTGTTTATTTCATATACTTCTGATCAATTCCAACTCATGCCCAATTATATTACACTAAATTAACATAATTCAACAGATGTTGATATTTAAATGTTTTCTGGCATTCAAATCTTGGACAGCTGTCTTCGAGCTTGGGGAAAAGGCAAACATTTAGAGTTAAATGCTGAACATATGCTTAAATTACTAATTAGAAAGATGGAATAAAAACTATGCATTATCCTTTCTAAGGACAATAAACCTCAGAGAGGGATTTCTATAATCCTTTTGTATCAAGTTATAGTCCTGGGTGTGTACAGACTAGATAACATGGACTTCATGGATAACTTTATTTAATTTCAGATTTGATCACTTAAAAATCATGGAGAGTCTCACTAATATGTGAAAAACCTATGATGACTTCATACTTGCAGTCTTAAGAGTTGAAAAGATGCCTTTGCACTTGCAATATCAAGATGGCAAAAGCAGTTTTTGACAATATTTTATTATGGAAAATGTCATCACAAGCAGAAATACAGAGAAAAATATAAACTGGCTTAGGTAATATATCAACTGGCTTAGGTAATTACATGTGGCCAGCCTTATTTCGTCTTTATCTTATTTCAACTGAAATATGTCAGTATATTTCTCTAAAACATAACAGTCTCAAAGAAATCCCATTGTACCATTATCACATCTATTAAAAAAGCAATAATTCTTTAATATATAGGAATATATATATGTTTATGTGTGTTTAATTATAGCTGATACGCAGATGTCTCCACTTATTTTATAATCTCTTGTCTTACACATTGTTTGAATTGGGATCCAGATGAGATCTATCTGTTAAAATTGTTTGATATATATATATAACTTCCCATTGATTTATAAGCCCTCCTCCCCTTTCATTTTTTCCTTGAAATTTTTTGTTTGAAGAAGTCAGCTTGTTTGTCCTATAAAGTTTCTCACATCTGAGGAATGTTGCTGATTTTATCCACATGGTGTCATTTAACCTCTTCCTCTGTCCCTTGAGTTTTCTGCTGTGGGTATTTCGAGCTAGAGAATCGATTTGATTCAGGTTCAGTTTTGCTGTTTTGTTTTGTTTCTGCATAACTGTTCGAGGGATGGTGGCCTAGACTTCCCTCTCTATGCATCTCTCTCTCTCTGTGATTTGTTAGTCATAAAGATCGTCGCCCAAATTCATTCACTAAGGGTCATGGGATGACGATATGTTAATTCTGTCCTCACACTTTGGTTCATTAATTGGATTACTTCTGTTTCAAACTTAGCCCCTTCCAATACTTGATTACTGAGGTACAGATCACATAGGAAAAGCAAGATGAATACTTGCTCCTTTCCCTTTAGTTATCAGTTTTCAAAATTAATTGATTTCTTACACTTTCCAGAGGTGACTGGTGAAATTTTATTCTGTTTCTTTAACTCATTGATTTAAACAGATTTCATGTTTAAATACGTTTAACTCCATTTGTTATCGTCCTAATTGATATTAAATTGGCCCATTTTTGGGCGGTGGGAGGTTATTTAAATGGGTTCCTGAATCTCTCCTTGCCAGGAGATTTTGCTTTCTTCTTTGCTGTCTGGTATATTTATATTTTCTAGGCTTTCTTGGACCTTTTCCAGCCTAGACCAAGAATCAACCATTTCTTTAAGAATTACTGATTCATTTACTGGGAAACAGTTTTAGAAACCACAGTCTACATATGAGGGGTGTCATTATTTCTAGACATTTATAATGAAATGACTTAAAATTTTTTAACATGTTGGCTTATACTAGTAGTTCCAGTTCAAATGCAAGACTTCATTGTAAAATTTTCTGTCATTGATTTTAATGTCCTTTTTCAACATTAAAAGTATTACCTCTAGTGACACCGTAATAATTGTTCATTTTATCGATCATACCATACATACATAATAGTCTCAGAATCACCATACTGTCATGACCACTAATAAAATTATTACCGAAAATAGTTTAGGTTTTTTCTTTTTTGTATTCTTTTTGTACCTAGTATTATATTTCACTAGAAATACACAAATTCATGTATTTTAAAGTCACTTGAAATAGTTTCCAAGGATAGATATATTAATCCATAGTTAGGTGTAGAGACTGTTTTTTAAAATTGTTTTTGTTTTATAACAATAGAAAAATTGTTACAGCTTCCACAATCAAGTCTCATCAGGAAATTTCTTTCAAAGAAGTCTGACTTGTACTCAGTTTTCACCACTTATTCCTACCTCCTCATACAGGTGGCTATTGTTTTTTTTTTTTTTTTATGGTTTATCTTTCCTTTGGCTTTGTTTTTCTATTTTTAAGATAAGCAGACCTATCTTCCTTGCCCTACTTTTCCACTTCCTTTTTTCTCTCACTCTTACTCTCACTCCAATATACTGTTTGATTTTTAGGAAGGTTTATTTTTTCTAATAATTACCTTTTCATTAATATTTTTATATAATAACCACAGGTACAAAACTTGTGGATACTGAGTGCGAACTGTATTTTATTTTAACTCATTTAATTTCCATAGTTACCCTTTGAGATAGAGACTCTTATTATCCCCATTTTGCATATGAGAAAACAGAGGAGTTAAATAACTTTCCCAGGTCAAACAGTAGATAATTTATACAACAGTCTTTATTGTTTTTCCCCCCAAGTCTTCTAAGGCATATAAAAATTCACTTGACCATTTTCTCAAATCTAGTATCTTGTTTTTAAGAAAAACCACTGTCTTCTGAAATAGTAATTTTTTAGCATTATTTAGATTACTTATACATTATTTAGAGAAAAAGTGACATTTTGACTGATCACAGCTAATATGACTTTTGTTTGGTCATTTGGCATTTGTTTTCTGAAAAGTAAAAAATTGTCAGGGCTTCCATGGTTTTCCAAAGAAATTGATTATGTAAATCAGAAGAGGAAAGGATTTAGATTTGCCATTAATTTCTGTTGACTATTTCTTCATGGACACTTAAGAGGCAAGAGACCTCCCAGATACAGAGGCAATAAACCTGATTTACCAAAATTTCATAAGATGTTTGGTTCAGAGATCTTGATGCAAAACTAACCCTTGATATAGACTAATGCATTCCAAGTTTGCGAATATTTCAATTGAATTGAACTGGGAGAATCCTGAAGTACTCTCCCTCCTGATTATTGAGCATTAGTGTTCCCATAGTCATCACAAGCGTCCCTAGTAGCTTACCTAGCTCTTACAGTATATTTCACAGTCTAGTAAACATTTGCGAATAAGTCAGGTGGCTAAGTGGTAAAGAAATCTCCTGCCAATGCAGGAGATGTGGGTTTGATCCCTCGGTGAGGAAGATCCCCTGGAGAAGGAAATGGCAACCCACTCCAGCATTGTGGCCTGGAAAATCTCACAGACAGAGGGGCCTAGCAGGCTGCAGTCCATGGGATAGCAAAAGAATCGAACACAACTTAGCGACTAAAGAGTAGCAGCAACAGCTGCAGAAATTTTACATTCGGAATGTTCATTCATCTGCCAGAAACTATCATGGAAGAGGAGTAACTGAAAGCATTCTTTTCACAAAGTTACACTTAATGAAATGCAAAATTATGTAGAAAGGTAAAACACTTTACCGCCAAGGTGCCTGCATGTATTATAAAAGCTGGTTTATGTGTGCAAGCTTGGTTTTGCAGACATTTATATCCCAGAGCCCAAAGTATGGACCAAGTAAGTTTTCTAGTTTTCTATTTCCATAAGTAAACATTTCTTTATTTTAGAGTATTGATTATCATAAAAACAAGTCACTCCAAAAACTCTGGCATGCCTTGGTAAATTTCATTCAAACTGTTTAATAAATGCCCGAATTATAAGGCTTGCAAGAACCAAGGGGATTTTACTTAATAAGTCGGATGTGGACCCCACTGCCTTCAAGGACTAAACAGTCTGGCTAGAGTATTAATTAGCTCATGTACTTATATATAGCTGTAGTTTAAGGCAGAAAACATTGTTTTCTCTGAGCAATGGGAGATTATTCTGGCAGTGGCAATTAGAAAAGACTGCATAAAATGGAGGTGGCATTTCACCTGGGTCATAGACTCTCAACTGAATTCTGTTCGTAAGCAATAATTTAACCTAAATTCAAGTAAGTTATATTAAATGCTAATGTTCAGTGCATGTTCAGTCACTTCAGTCATGTCTGACTCTTTGTGACCCTATGGACTGTAGCCTGCCAGGTTCCTCTGTCCATGTGATTCTCCAGGCAAGAATATTGGGGTGGGTGGCCATGCCCCGCTCCAGGAGATCTTTTGGACCCAGGGATGGAACCTACATCTCCTGCATCTCCTACATTGCAGGTGGATTCTTTACCCACTGAGCCACCTGGGAAGCCCAAATGGTAATGTTGTCTGGCATATTCCAAAGTAGTACATCTTTCAGAAGTTTGAGACATTCTGACCCATTATTTAAAAATTCAGTTTTTATTACCTCCTCAACCTGGAGGTTAAAAGTGACAACCATATTTTCCTTTGCTTTTCTATATTCATGCTCAGCCAATGTACATTACAGCATATAGAATTATGATATTACTGTAAGTCCCCTCTCAACAAGCAAAGTCATGGAGCCTTCACAAAACTAAGCTGCACTCAGTCTTAAGCCTGTATCTGCCAACTCAGTCATGCAAGGGAATTGTAGACTCTACTAGAACGAGCAAAACCTCTCAACTTCAGGAGCTGCCTTGGAAAGGGATCTACATTTGATTCCATCTCTTCATTAGCGCAATAACTTTCTGCCTACAGCTGCAATGAAATCCAGAATTATATCTACAAAAAATTATGATCATTTTCCCACTGAATTTAATCATCAATTTAGTTGATAAACTGATTAATACAGTCAAACAGGCAGCTCCATTCTTTTTCTCCAGAGAATTTAAAAATAATTGTGAATGGACAGATTGGTTGGATTTATCAACACTCGATGCTACAAGGAGACGCCCCTCCCCCCTCTCCTTCCTACGGCCCAGCTCCCGCCATGTTGAATCGCTTACAGAGCCCCAGATACAGCATCTCATGTGTGCATCTCATGGCATCTGTGCCTCTTCAGATGTCTTCTCCCAGCAAGGGGCCTGGAATGCCTTACATGCTGGTTTGGAATTCTCTTTGCATATTGAGGGGAAATCATTTTCCCACATGATCAGTAGACTTTAACCCCTATGAATGAAATGCATATGAAAGCAAATGAAAGCCATATCTTTTTTATTTCTCAATCCTGTTTTATGGCATAGGGCATGGCATGCATTACATTTTCAGTAGATGCTTATTAAATGGAGTATAATAAACTAAGTTGAATGAGGTACTATGGTATAGGGGGAAAAGTGATTCTTTTGAGGCAAGCATTTCTTGGCTCAAATATGAGGACTTACTTTACTTCTCATTTACCTGATCTTTGATGAATAACAGTTTCTGTGGATCTCAGGTTCTTCAGACGTATATCAGGTTTATGTGACGATTAAAAAAGATAAAGTATGTGAAAATATTTGGCATAGCACCCCATATATAACTGAAACAGTCAATAAGCTTGGATGTTCCTGGTAATTTAGATAATAAATTCTGTAAGACTTAAGAACCCAACATGTGTTCAAAATAATTTTTAAGATAATAAAATATATTCTCTGTCCTGCCCTTTTCACTCCATTATTCCCTGAAGCTAGTAAAAGAAAGAAACTCAGCACTTATGTTCCACAATGCTACTGAACTAAAAGCTCCATTTAGAGTCAGAAATCATCAAATAGGACAATAGGTAAAAAGTCAGTTCAATAAACAAATTCAAATATTATATATGGTATTGGATGAAGTAGATCTGAAAATGAAAAGTGCATGGACTTCACTTTTAAAAGTTAAAAATATTATGAATACTCATAATAGTATTAATCACTAAAAATGGCAACTATCAAATACCATCCTGGGAAGCATTTCATAGTGTCTGATCAGAAAGGGAATGTGGGATTCTATCTGCATCTATAGTCTGATCTGATGGTTCCTTTATGTCAGATGCAAGGTGCTATCAAGAATAGACACATAGCTCATTGCATTTAATGGAGATATCTAAAAGAATCATTTGTTTTGAGTAAGTCTCTCTGAGTGTCAATACTAGCTTGATCATTTTTTAAGGGAATTAGAATAAACTTATTGTTGACTCTATACTAAATATCAGTGCAATTGCAATCAGATTCCAGAAATGTATAGTTACAGCTATGAATCAAGTAAATCAAATCAGTATCGATAGCTTCCCTGATAGCTCAGTTGGTAAAGAATCTACCTGCAATGCAAGAGACCCCGATTCTATTTCTGGATTGAGAAGATCTGCTGGAGAAGGAGTAGGCTACCCACTCCAATATTCTTGGGCTTCCCTTGTGGATCAGCTGGTAAAGAATCCGCCTACAATGTGGGAGACTTGGGTTTGATCCCTGGATTGGGAAGATCCCCTGGAGAAGGGAACAGCTACCCACTCCAGTATTCTGGCCTGGAGAATTCCATGGACTACATAGTCCATGGGGTCACAAAGAGTCGGACGCGACTAAGCAACTCTCACTTTCACTGTGGTGTGAAGAATAAAAGAATATTCCAAGGTGCCTCAAATATCATAGATTCTGCTTGAAGAGACAATATAAAAATTTGAACTCAGGTGAAATAAATTTTCTGCAATTTCCCCAAAATGGTGGCCTGCTACTATAGATAGCTATGTGGGTTTATTACATCGTATGCTGCTGCTGCTGCTGCTAAGTCGCTTCAGTCGTGTCTGACTCTGTGCGACCCCATAGACATCAGCCCACCAGGCTCCCCCGTCCCTGGGATTCTCCAGGCAAGAACACTGGAGTGGGTTGCCATTTCCTTCTCCAATGCATGGAAGTGAAAAGTGAAGTCGCTCAGTCGTTTCCGACTCTCAACGACCCCATGGACCGCAGCCCACCAGACTCCTCTGTCCATGGGATTTTCCAGGCAAGAGTACTGGAGTGGGGTGCCATTGCC
>NW_011494897.1:4543571-4564267 GCF_000754665.1 Bison bison bison
CTCCGATTACATCGTATAGTACTTTCTTATTCATGTGTGTCTACTGCATTAGGCTATGAGCCCCTCCATGGTAGGAGTTGTCTTATTCTTGGTGTTTCGTTTAGTGTCTTGTGAATTACATGATTCAAGGTCAAGTTTTGTTAATTGTTAAATGAGTGTTTTTGAGTGAATTTAAATAACAGTTTAAGAAAGTGTTTTCCAAAAAAAAAAAACGCATGATTGATTGCCAAATGAAATGTTGAGGCAACAGTTGTTACCATAGTTTGATTTGTTTTAGTTCAATAAACATTTGTCCTGTTTCTCAGAGATGACAGAGGCAAAGCTAGGTTCTGCGAATTAGACATGGTGCTTGGCCTCTAGTTGTTTCCAGTATGTATTTAACTGACATCCACTCTAATCTGAAAGCAACTTGAGGCCATACCATAGGATAAGTGTAATGACAGAGACGCACACAGATGGGTAAGAAATATAAATAAAAAGCACTTGGAAAAATAATGAGCCTAGGGAAGTTTGAAGAAGAGAAAAAACATTTAGATTTAAATGCAGGGAGAACTTTGAAGGGTGAAAGGGCAGGCTCTCAAAGATGGTAGAATTAGGAAGCTTTTTCAAGTGCGTAGAACCCATTGTCTTACGTGTTCGCTCATATACATAGACCTGGTGACTGGCACTTCTTAAAGCAAAATCTGAAGAAATTAAACAAATATGGGAAGGATGATGGCAGTGCCAGGGAAGCTAAGATGTAGCAGCAGTTCTCCCAAATAGAAATGTAGAAACCTTCCTGAATAATTTGCTCTCTGAAAAGATTAACTTTCCTCCCAATGTGAGAATGTCCTCATTCACATACACTCAGAACATTCTAATATCTACCTGAATTGCATACAATAACCCCCCGCCACCTTTCAGGTACCATTTGTTTATTATAATGAAGAGGTAAAAAAAGAAGAAGAAGAAGGATTTAAATGAGCTGTTTAGGGATATAGAAGTGATATCACCAGAATCACAGCCCCTCGAGGCTTTAGCTAAGGTACGGAACACACGATGGAGAAGCAAGTCGCCTTTGAAGTGGAAAGTACTGAGAGATGGCCAAGAGAAGGTCCGCCGTGGCAGTGGGCTGACCTGAGAAAGTCAGTGGGCTTCAGACTCGTGAGAGGCTCATGGGTTTTTAATGAGTTTTTGAAATGAAAATGAGCGCTTTATTCTTAACATGCTGTGACACCTTTAAAGCCAGCAGAATCACTCTAAGGAAAAATTTAGCTTTCCTATTAACTACCCAAAAGAATTCCTACTCATTATTTAGAAATGACCTTGATTTATACCCTTATTATATTGATATTATCTTTATCACATTGATAGTATTGAGATGAAACGAGCTTATACAGTCGTGTGTGTATTTCGTGTCTGTTTCCTGACACTCTACACTAGGCATTCTCCCGGCTACCTACCATCACGTCCCCTGTGCTGTGAGATCCTGGGTAAATTGCTTTATTTCTCTGTGCCCTGGGCTTTTTATCTGTTAAGCGGAGATGATGATAATAGTAAATTGAATAGCTGACAGTTTCCAGTTGCTTACTGTGGGCAGGCTTTGTGCCAAGTGTTTTACACAAACAATCTTTAAAATAAAATCTTCAAAAAATCTTTGAGGTAGATAACTAATCTAATCACAGTTCTTGAAGGTAAGGAAATTGCGGCCAAGGGAGCTTAAGTAACATGCCAAAGGTTAGGAAAAGTCCTTCTCACACATTGACAAGATACGGTAATAAGTTGGCTCTTTTCCCAACTTAGTTGGGAAAACAGAAATGGTGGTGTCAGATGTTAGGGTTAGGTGAGGACTCAAGCAGATCAGGCCAACAGAACTAAAGCTTCGTCTAATACTTCAGCTTCCACAGTGGGAAAAGTTCCACCTGCCTTTGGCAAAGAAATACCTTCAGCTGCCAAAACCACTTGCATTGATTAATCCTGTTGTTTGCTGTTTTCTGATTCATCTCATTATAATTTGTATTTTTTTGTTCCATGCTCATTGTAAAAATAAAGTCCAACATAAATGGGAGGCATAGAGAAGACAGTTTCCAGCAAATGGGAGATAATCGTCACCAGTATTTGTGGCATGGTTTCCATACTTTTCAGCAAACACCTTTGCATGGTCATTGACTTGGAGATATTAATTTAGTTACCATGAAGATGGAGAAGGAAATGGCAACCCATTCCAATATTCTTGCCTGGAGAATTCCATGGACAATGGAGCCTGATGGGCTACACAATCCATGGAGTCACAAAGAGTCGGACACGACTGAGTGACTAACACACACACATACCATGAAGAAAAATAAAACAGGATGAGAAGCTGGAGAATGAAAGGGGATGCTTTTCAGATAGAACATATCCATAGATATTTGGATAAAGCTTTTTTTTTTAAGTGACATTATTAAATTCTATTCTTTGTGATACTGTAAGTAGAAAGGGTGGCCTATGTGTTTAGAATATTTTAAACTTTGCACAGAAATTTTAAGATAGGTGTTTTCTATTTTAGATTATGAATACTAGTTTGGTATCAGTCTATGGTGTTTGGTATTAATGCCTCCATTAATAGTTCAGAATCAGTTAGGAACCATGGATCCTCTTACTAAAAAGTACACACATTTTGCATTTGGTTTCATGAGGCTCCCGGCCCACCTGAATAGTGAAAATCATTCCGTCGTGTCCCACTCTTTGTGACTCCTGTGGCCTTCCAGGCTCCCCTGTTCATGGAATTCTCTAGGCAAGAATACTGGAGTGGGTTTCCATTCCCTTCTCCAGGGGATCTTCTCAACCCCGGGATCAAACCCAGGTCTCATGCATTGCAGGCAGATTCTTTACCATCTGAGCCACCAGTGCAGCCCTGAAGGCTCCCACTATCTCCTCCATGTCCGCACCTCCCATTCTCTCCCCCCTACGCCCCATTCACTACAGTTCATCCACACTTGCTCTTCTCTGAGGACCCTGGAGAGTCCTTAGCTAGTGACATTGGTCCCTGAGTTCCCTGGAAACTCCTGACACACAGCTTCCATCCCTCAAGGAGCTTCAGAGGGGAAGCCTTAATTGGCCTATAACCTGGCACGGAGGAAACACATAGGAAACGGTGCCAGCAGCAGCCACCAGTTACCTGGGTACAGCAGAATAAAGCAGATTGGGCAGAAGTAGATGTGGACTTGACCTCTCAGAAGAGATGGAAGAGGCACAGACAGGACAGATCCTTCAGAAGCTGTTGGGAACTGCACACTGGCGGGCAGGTCACTGTATCCAAGGGCTGGAGCCTTTGACAACAGGTAACCTGAGGTTGATGGATGCAGAGTAAAGAGCCACCCGAGCAGGTAGGTAGTGGGGTAGCAGGTAGGCATGGGGACCAGGAGTAGCTGATGCTTGAAGAAGGTCAGCCCATAGTGTTAGAGAGGGACCTGGTGTCTAGGTCCATTTTAGCATCTGGGGAAGTCTGGGCAATGACCTAAAACATCAGAAGGTTTATAACAATACAGGGTATGTCCAGAATAAAACAAGAGTTCGATTCCCAGGACACAAGTATTGCATTCAGTGCA
Source organism: Bison bison bison (assembly GCF_000754665.1). Lineage (NCBI taxonomy): Eukaryota > Metazoa > Chordata > Mammalia > Artiodactyla > Bovidae > Bison > Bison bison. The sequence goes on from NW_011494897.1 coordinate 4,547,141, forward strand.
CTGAATTATAACTTAACGTCCCCCTCTCTGAAGTCAGGATTGTTCCAAAGGGAGGGGAAATGGGCTTGAGATGGACTAGGGTGTCACATGACCAGAGAAATGAGAGAGAAGGTGCCAGAACCAAAAACTGATGGGGGTATGAAGGACATACCAAATGCAAAGGGTTTTCATGCGCAAGATGGGGCTTTGAAGGAAAACCATGAAGAACAAGGATGTAATGTGATCCTAGAAGTTACTAAATAAATTTATGCTCAACGGTACTTGACATTGTGCATATTGGCACAGAAGGGAAAGAGCTAGATACTGATGTTTACTTGTTCAGTTAATACGTTGAGACATACTGACACCAAATAAAGGGGAATAGAGGGTAATTTGGATCTAGCAGGGGGTTCACACGGGGCTGGGTTTGCACTGCCTGCTCCTCCAGTGACACCACAGACCCGCTTCATCTCTGTGCAGCTGATGCCCTGTCCAGCCTTATATTTTTCTAACTGACAGTGAGTGTTCTTGCCAAATGCCAGGGCCCATAGTCACATCTGTTTGTCTCTCTCTGCAGCTTGTCTGAGGCTGCTCGGGAACACATTTTATCCAGGGGGCAGCTTTCAGGAGGCCTCATTCTCTGAAAAGCTCTATTTGTAAATGCGCCTACCGCGAAGGGACAAGTTGTTATTGTCTTTCCTTTTAATATTATTGTGTTTGACACTGCCTGTTTCAGCCCTTGTCAGCCCTTGTCAAAAGCCAGGTTCTCAGGTCCTCCCTAAGATTTTTTGTTTCTGCTTTGTGTTTGTTTTTTTGTTTTTTCCCAGACTTCTGTTTGTGTTTTTTTCACTTTTTTTTCCTCTGGATAAAATGCCCCATTTCCTCCCACCACCTCACTTAAAAGGATGATAGCGATCTGCTATATTTAAAATGAATAACCAACAAGGACCTACTGTGCAGCACAGGGACCTCTGCTCAATGTTATGTGGCAGCCTGGATGGGAGGGGAGTTTGGGGGAGAAAGGATTCATGTACATGTATCGCTGAGTCCCTTGACTGTGCCCCTGAAACTATCACAACAGTGTTAATTGGCTATCCTCCAGTACAAAATAAAAAGTTTCAAAAAGATTAAAAAAATGTTTAAAAAAAAAAAAGAGAGAAATGATGAGATAAACCAAGTGAAGTCTGTTTCAAAAGCAAAACAAAATGAAAAGGTTTCTTTTTGAGCTCTGCTTTTGGATATTTAACAGGAAATTTTTCAGCATGAGTACAATGGGAAACGGTGTTTCAAATCATAACTCAGTGACTTTGCTTATTTAATCCATCACAGAAAAGCATTATTTCTTTATCCTTTCCACTTAAAGATACATGTGTGTCTACACCTAGTATTTTAAGGTGTCATTAGTCATAATGTGATCAGGTTCTGACTTTTCTCCTCGCTTTTCTACCCAAGCCAAGGCTGTAACTGAAACAGGTAGACTGATAGAGCTGATTGGTAATTTCCTTACAAAAAGAGCTTAACATTTTTGAACAATTTTGAGTCTCTTCATACGACAGTGTATGGTCATTTTTCAAAACACCACAGCAGAAAAACAAACAAAACCCCAAAATTGCCGGCTATCCCCTTGAATAATAATCCGTGTGTTCTGCTTTGCAAAGACAAATGACTCATTTAGGCTAAAGCAACTAGGCTGCCTTTGAGACGTTCATTGATTTTTAAATTAAAAAATAACTGCTCTGTTTTACATTAAGAGTGACAACTAAATAACGGAGTAGACCTTATTTAGTGTTATTTGTAGGAACTCTATTGCACCTCTCTGAAGCAGGGCAGGGAGGGGGACATGCTTCAACAAGGTAATCTTAGTGATCAATAATCCCGATCTCTCAATGTGCTGAAGCAGGTAGTCAATTCTTGATAGAATTACTGAAATACAGCTGGCTGTTTTTCTCATGGCTCAGGTCTTTGGGTTCAGTGTACTGACTTTATTAACTTTAACTTTATTCTCCTTGAAAGGTCTGTCTCTTTTACTTTATGTAGCTATGTTGGGGGTAGGGGAGGGGAGCTGAAGGAAAACAATCTATCCCACTTGTTCTATAAAGACACCCACAAAGGGAATTGGGGGCCCAGCAGATGAGAAAAAGGCTTAGAAGAGGGAGTTGTTCTTGAGATTTGTTTTTCGCTCTCTTTGCAAGCAGACCTCCCTAATAAATTTGAACAGTGTAAAAAAATTAAAAGTTTTAAAGGCAACATTGACTTGGGAGAGTGATTTTTTTCAAACAATTAGAAGACTCCAGTTCCATACAACTAGTACAAGAACACTGTAAGTAGAAGTCAGCCTTCTTAAGAGTCACAAAGAGCAATTATTAATACTATGTATCCGACCCTCAAATATTTCTTCTAATGATTTCTAAAAGGTATTTCTTAAAAAGGACTCCCTTGGCTAATTTTTTTTAAGTGCAGTTTGAACTTTAAAAATAATCAAAAACAAGCTTAGTTTTTCAAATAATCCAGAATCAGGACTTTTCATTGACTGCCTTCCCACCCCTGCCCACATCTTCACTGAGACATGTTCACACATAGGAGCTTCACTGTGTGGCCATTTGATATTATTCTTCATTATAACAGAGACTAATACCCTGGGAGGATCTGTGTGTCTGAACTACCCGTAAACCTGGTTACCCTCCCAACCCCAGTTCATCAGCATCCCATGAATCTGACCAGCTTTCTTCTGCTCTATGACCTTTCATGACTCTGCTGCTGCTGCTGCTAAGTCACTTCAGTCGTGTCCGACTCTGTGCGACCCCACAGACGGCAGCCCACCAGGCTCCCCCGTCCCTGGGATTCTCCAGGCAAGAACACTGGAGTGGGTTGCCATTTCCTTCTCCAATGCATGAAAGTGAAAAGTGAAAGTGAAGTTGCTCGGTCGTGTCCGACTCTACATCAGCTATAAAATCCAGATGGCTTCCGGGGCATGTATGACACACACGGCCCATGGTCCAGCCCAGTGTTCTTCTTCCATCGTGTGAGACAGTCCCTTCTGCAAACACTGCTCCCCAGACATCCTGAAGTTACTCATAATTCTCAGAACAGAGCAAACTCTTTACCATTTAGGAATACTTTCAGCAATAGGTATAGAAAACCTGTCCAGCAGTGGCTTAATTTAAGAATATTCATTACGTTTTAACTGGAGGATCAGAGGTAGAGAGTCCGTGGGTTGGTTTTTGCGGCTCGCTCAGAGAAGGGCCACACTGCAGAATTCAGATTCCCACTTCATTCCTGACTCTAGAATGTTTCTTTCCCCTCCTCCTCAGCTGGTCCTGGTGTCAGAGACTGTCAGGTACGTGCTGTGTGCACGAGGCCAGCTGCTCCAGTCTTTTTCTAGTGGGGAGGTCCCAAGAGGGACCAGAGATGTTGGAGGATAATGTACAAAAAGATGAAGTCAGGTCTCTCTTACAGATATAAAATGAATAAGCGTTTGAGATTTTCTTTAACTCATCGATTAATGAGGGAGCCAAGCAGATGTTATAATGGGCTCAAAGAGAAACGAAAGAAGCACCAATGTATGTGAAGTAAGGAAGGCTGAATGACTGTGCAGACGGATATAAATGCGTTTTCCACAGGAGGAGGACTGTCCTTCCCGAGGACAGAATTCATCTGTATAACTACAGACGAGAATTATTCTCTGTTGTTTTCAGTTATCTGTTACTTAGATAGCGCCCACAGACTCAGAATCCCGTGACTAGAAAGGTATACCCTATAGTTTTCTACTGAAGCACAGATTTTTTTTTTCCCTACAAAGAGAAATGGTATATTCAATAAACATGTTCAGGTTTGTGGTAAGGACTAAATACCGTAATCTCTAATAGTATTAAGAAAGCTCATTGTGCCTGCCACTACCTCTGCTGTTCCTAATTATTTCACATACTTACGACTTAATCTCCTCACTTGGATTTAAAACTCTTCCAGTAATAAGAACTAAACATTCCATTTCCTTTTGTATCTTCCACCTCCTTTTTCCTACTCTTCTCATTTCACCTCCTCTATAAGGTTTTACGCTAAGTCAGTAGTGGATACTAATAACTGCTTGCCAAAAGTGAATTCATTAATTGTTTTATAAAAATGATGCTGGCTTTATAAAAAGGACATGATTTTCCATTTTTAAAATTTCTATATAGTTTTTAAAAATAGCTATGATTGTAACTTTTTTTTTTTTTCTTGGCAATATGAGCCAAAACCCACATCTCAAAATCCAATAAAGGGACTTCCCTTGTGGTCGAGTGGTTAAGACTCTGCCCTGCCAACTCAGGAGGCGTGGACTCGGTCCCTGGTTGGGAAACTAACATCCCACATGCTGTACAGCACAGTCAAGAGAGAAAAGATTGTTTAAAAAAGCAATAAAAATGCCACAGTTATGCATGTTCAGAAACACTTCAACATATATATATGTGTATACGTATTTCTGCAAAGTTAGTCATTAGTTGAGTGAACTAATTTTTTAAGTATTTTAATAATTATATTTATTCCATAAAAGAGAATGAGTATGTACTCAATACAAAATGGAAGAGAAAACTAGTTAAATATATACCCACTTGTTTTTACCTATATTGATAGATTATACACCCACTGGATTAGCCAGATCACTAATTGTACTTTGTGTGTTATAGATACACTCTATATATCAAGTAATTTTACTCTCCAACTCCAATTTTTCATTATATCTAAATACCTGGGTGTAAATGTATGTTTTTTCTTATTTTTTTTACCTGAATTCATTTTTTCCTTTTACATTTTTCTCTAAAATATCTAGTTTTCAAATCGGACCCTATAAAACTTCAGGATACTGCCACATATTTTTCTGAATTACTAAAATGTCATGTTTCCTAATAAACTTGCTTTATTTATTTCTGCTTCATGACCCCTAGACACCATCCTAACCCCATGTCAAGGATTATAATCCAGAAAATTAACACAAGAGTCCCCTATAGCCTGAAATTTTTGAAGGCTTTTAAATTTTTTCCATCTTATTAGTTTGTCTTCATTTCCAATTGAACCATTTCTAACTGTACTAAAAGTCTTAAATTTAGGAGTCCATGGTTAAACAAAAAAATCTAATTTGGACTTACTCCAAGAATAACAGAAGGTCTGCTTCTTAGTTCTTATAAATCATGTCTTTACAAAGGTAATCCAATAGCATGTTAGCCTGTCTAGTATCAGTAAACCAGCATTAATGCATTCAAATTATGTTTCCTCACCTAGCTAATAAATAACTAAAGAATTCTAATCATGTGAATTATAAGGAAGAACATCACTGTTTCCTTCTATCTACGTAAAATGTTTTAAGAGAATTCACTGCCATATAATATCCTAAAAGAAATTGATCATACTTTTCCTGTAATAAATGTTGTTCTGACAGTAAAGCATTAGTAACCAATTGATAACCTAGCAACAATATTGTGATCTCTTTAGATAATTAATCTTAGCTATTTTCCTGTCAGAAGCAACAGTGCTTGATTTTATGTTGAGCCAGAAAGATTGCCAGTTTTGAAAATTAAAAAGCATTCCTTTTATATTATTCATTCCAGTAACAATTTATGATGGCGCATTTAGCGGCTGAACGCTTGTCAACAAACGTAATTATGTTTCGATATAAACAAGATTGGTGGTTTGGCTAGGCTGCTCCATCTTTGTTGAGAATGTTTTGATTTAGGTTCAGATTATACAAGCTGTGTATTTATGTGTCATTTTTTTCCTCCTTTGTTAATAGTTTTTTCTGATAATTACTTGTAGGCAAACAAGCATGCATTTAGGATCTCTGTGCACAGGAGATATCAAACGGAGAAGAAAAGCCGCACCTTTGCCTGGACCTACAACAGCAGGTAAAAGAAAGCGGGCTCGGGGCAGAGCACACATACAAACTTTATACATCATCAGGAGTGAAACACGGATAATCCTTAGCTTGCACTGAGGAAGAAGCACAGTTCTAAGAAACCAGTAAAGCAAGTCATTTGCCTTTGGTGTCAGGATGTATCGAGTGTTCCTTGCATAAGTTTTTCTGGCAGCCAATCACTAGAGTACTCACTTGCTGTTGTTGTTTAGTTGCTAAGTCATGTCCAAATCTTTTGCAACGCCATGGACTGTAGCCTGCTACACTCCTCTGGCCATGGGATTTGTCAAGCAAAAATACTAGAGTGGGTAGCCATTTCCTTCTTCAGAGGATCTCTCCGACCCAGGGATCAAACCTGCATCTCCTGCATTGGCAGGTGGATTCTTTACTACTGAGCCCAAGTACTTCCTACATGTGTACTTTAACACTTAAGCTTCTCAGGTGGTGCTAGTGGTAAAGAACCCAGCTGCCAGTGCAGGAGGGACAGGTTCAATCCCTGGGTCAGGAAGATCCCCTGGAGAAGGGCACAGCAACCCACTCCAGTATTCTTGCCTGGAGAATTCCATGGACTGAGGAGCCTGGTGGGCTAAAGTCCATGTGGTCGCAAAGAGACAGACATAACTTAAGCAACTTAGCACACACACACACATACCTGCAAAACTGAGGTATTACAGAATACAGAAACTTCAAAGGCTGTCTTTGGCTTCAAGAAAATTATAGACTTGGAAAAACAAAGCATAAATAGATGAAAAGGCAGATAACCCCAGAAGAAATTAATATTAATTATTTCTAAAGTACTGAAGCACTCTGAAAACACAAGACCCATGTTTCAGTAGATGGCAGCCTGGCCATGAATACAGCAATCTGGTTCCTAGACCCAGTTCTGCAGCAATCTTAGATTGGTCTTTCCTTACTTAGACAAGTTAGAATTAGAATAAAAAATCTCTCATCATCTCCACCTCAAAATCCATGTCATTCGAATGAGTGTAGCATAGGGAAAACCACAAGTGTTGAGCTGAGACAAGACACTAGATCAGAGGGAGCAGGAGGCCTTCCTGAAAGACAGCAAAGACCTAAGCATGGTTGGGATGGATATAAATAAGATTAGCATGTATTACAAGGTCTCATGCAAGAGCAGTGGTAAGGGAGGCAGAGATGAAGACCTGCGATAGGGAGCCAACTGGTTATTAAAGTACAGACACCTACATGGGAATAAGGGCTTCCCTAGTGGCTCAGTTGGTAAGGAATTTGCCTGCAGTGCAGGAGACCCAGGTTTGATCCCTGGGTAGGGAAGATCCCTTGGAGAAGGGAGTGGCTACCCACTCCGATACTCTAGCCTAGAGAATTCCATGGACAGAAGAGCCTGGCGGGCTACAGTCCATGGGATCACAAAAGGTTGGACACAGCTGTGCAACTAACTTTCACTTTCAATTCAGTTCAGTTCATTCGCTCAGTCGTGTCTGACTCTTTGCGACCCCATGAACTGCAGCATGCCAGGCTCCCTGTCCATCACCAACTCCCAGAGTTTAGTCAAACTCATGTTCATTGAGTCAGTGATGCCATCCAACCATCTCATCCTCTGTCGTCCCCTTCTCCTCCTGCCCTTAATCTTTCCCAGCATCAGGGTCTTTTCCAATGAGTCAGTGCTTTCCATCAGGTGGCCAAAGAATCAGAAATTCAGCTTCAGCATCAGTCCTTCCAATGAATATTCAGGATTGATCTCCTTGCAGTCCAAGGGACTCTCAAAAGTCTTCTCCAACACCACAGTTCAAAAGCATCAATTCTTTGGCGCTTAGCTTTCTTTATAGTCCAACTCTCACATCTGTACATGACTACTGGAAAAACCATGGCTTTGACTAGACAGACATTTGTTGGCAAAGTAATGTCTCTGCTTTTTAATATGCTGTCTAGATTGGTCTTAACTTTTTTTCCAAGGAGCAAGCGTCTTTTAACTTCATGGCTGCAGTCACCATCTGCAGTGATTTTGGAGCCCCCCAAAATAAAGTCTCTCACTGTTTCCATTGTTTCCCCATCTATTTGCCATGAAGTGATGGGACCAGATGCCATGATCTTAGTTTTTTGAATGTTGAGCTTTAAGCCAACTTTTTCACTCTCCCCTTTCACTTTCATCAAGAAGCTCTTTAGTTCTTCTTTGCTTTCTGCCATAAGGGTGGTGTCATCTGCATATCTGAGGTTATTGATATTTCTCCCCGAAATCTTGATTCTAGCTTGTGCTTCATCCTGCCCGGCATTTGGCATGATGTATTTGCATGTAAGTTAAATAATCAGGGTGACAATATATAGCCTTGACGTACTCCTTTCCCGATTTGGAACCAGTCTGTTGTTCCATATCCAGTTCTAACTGTTGCTTCTTGACCTGTATACAGATTTCTCAGGAGGCAAATCAGGTGGTCTGGTATTCCCATCTCTTTAATAATTTTCAACAGTTTGTTGTGATCTACACAGTCAAAGGCTTTGGCATAGTCAATAAAGCAGAAGTAGATGCAAAAAAACCTTTCACTTTCAATATGGAAATAAACCACAATGAACCATAGTAAGTCTGTGATTCAGCAAAATGACTCTGAGAAAATGTTTTCCATGTAGGTACTGAACACGGGCTTCCCTGGTCGCTCAGTACTAAAGAATCCTCCTGCAGTGCAAAAGATGTTTTCTTTGATCCCTGGGTCAGGAAGATCCCTTGGAGAAGGAAATGGTTACTCACTCCAGTATTCTTGCCTAGAAAATCCCAAGGACAGAGGAGCCTGGCAGGCTACGGTCCTTGAGGTTGTAAAAGATTCAGACACAACTTACCCACTAAACAATAGGAACACAAGATCAATTACAAAGTTACTCTTATAGCATTGGCCTATTGCCTGGGATCCTTAACCATTCAGATTTATAAACCATCTCTCTCAGCCTCATTTGGGAATTCTTTCATTGAAAGAGTTACTTTGGCCGTGATGAATTATACAATATGAAAATAAGATTTGTATCAACAGGAGAGTAAGCAGTGAGAACAGGAAAATATAGACAGATATAGATAGATGTCTTGACATGATTTCAAGGAAATAGAAGATATGAAGCTTAAATTCTCTATTTCAGAGACCTTTTCCATAGTTCAACACTAAAAAATTGAAGAATAACTTAAAATTGGAGCACCCATAATACAGTTGTTCATTCACATAAAACATTACCTGAGTTGCTAAGAGTCAAATTCACTTTCACTTTTCAGTTTCTTGCATCGGAGAAGGAAATGGCAACCCATTCCAGTGTTCTTGCTGGAGAATCCCAGGGATGGGGGATACATGCATGAAATTATGCATGTATTTGTAAGTTTAATATCTGATCTTCATCCTCTTAATTTTGTTGAATTTTTGGAATTTGGAAGTAGGAAGCATCTACATGCAGAATATGTTCATAGGGATGGAGGTTCATAGCGTTGTACAGGAGTTGGTATCCAAAACCATCCCAAAGAGAAAGAAATGCAAGAAGACAAGTGGTTGTCTGAGGAGGCCTTATAAATAGCCAAGAAAAGAAAAGGAGAAGGGCAAGATATACCCAAATGAATGCAGAGTTCCAGATAATAGCAAGGAGAGGTAAGAAAGCCTGCTTAAGTGAAAAATACAGAGAAATACAGGAAAACAATAGAATGGGAAAGACTAGAGATCTCTTCACGGAGAAGCCAGTGGCACCCCACTCCAGTACTCTTGCCTGGAAAATCCCATGGACGGAGGAGCCTGGTAGGCTGCAGTCCATGAGGTCACTAAGAGTCGACTTCACTTTCACTTTTCAGTTTTATGCATTGGAGAAGGAAATGGCAACCCACTCCAGTGTTCTTGCCTGGAGAATCCCATGGACGGGGGAGCCTGGTGGGAGGCCGTCTATGGGGTCGCACAGAGTCGAACATGACTGAAGTGACTTAGCAGCAGCAGCAGCAGCAGAGATCTCTTCAAGAAAATTGCACATATCAAGGGAACATTTCATAAAAAGATGGGCTCAATAAAGGACAGAAATGGCAAGGACCTAACAGAAGCAGAAGAGATTAAGAAGAGTTGGCACATACAGAAGAACTATACAAAAAAGGTCTTAATGACCCAGATAGCCATGATGGTATGGTCACTCACCTAGAGCCAGACATCCTGGAGTGTGAAGTCAAGTGGGCCTTAGGAAGCATCACTATAAACAAAGCTAGTGGAGGCGATGGAATTCCAGCTGACCTGTTTCAGATCCTAGAAGACGATGCTGCTAAAGGCTGCACTCAGTATGTCAACAAATGGAAAACTCAGCAATGGCCACAGGACTGGAAACGGTCAGTTTTCTTTCCAGTCCCAAAGAAGGGTAACGCCAAAGAATGTTCAGACTACCATACAATTGCACTCATTTCACATGCTAGAAAAGTAATGCTCAAAATCCTTCAAGATAGGCTTTAACAGTATGTGACCCAAGAACTTCCAGATGTTCAAGCTGGATTTAGAAAAGGCAGAGGAACCAGATCAAATTGCCAACATCCTTTAGATATAAAAAGCAAGGGAATTCCAGAAAAACATCTGCTTCACTGGCTATGCTAAAGCCTTTGACTGTGTGGATCACAACAAACTGGAAAATTCTTCAAGAGATGGGAATACCAGACCACCTTACCTGCCTCTTGAGAAACATGTATGCACATCAAGGAGCAACAGTTAGAACCAGACATGGAACAATGGAACAATTTCAAAATTGGGAAAGGAATCCATCAAGGCTGCATATTGTCACCCTGCTTATTTAACTTATATGCAGAGTACATCATGGGAAATGCCAAGCTGGATGAAGCACAAGCTGGAATCAAGATGGCCAGGAGAAATGTCAACAACCTCACATATGCCAATGATGCCATTCTAAAGGCAGAAAGTGAAGAGGAACTAAAGAACATCTTGACGAGGGTGAAAGAGGAAAGTGAAAAAGCTGACTTAAAACTCAATATTTTGAAAAAGTAAGATCGTGGCATCTAGTCCCATCATTTCATGGCAAGTAGATGGGGGAAAAGTGGAAACAGTGACAGATTTTATTTTTTTGGTCTCCAAAATCACTGTAGACAGTGGCCGTAGCCATGAAATTAAAACACACTTGCTCCTTGGAAAGAAAGCTATGACAGACCTAGACAGCGTATTGAAAAGCAGAGACATCACTCTTCCAACAAAGGTCTGTATAGTCAAAGCTGTGGTTTTTCAGGTAGTCATGGACAGATGTGAGAGCTGAACCATAAAAAAGGCTGAGTGCTGAAGAATTGATGCTTTTGAATTGTGGTACTGGAGAAGACTCTTGAGCATCACTTGGACTGCAAGGTGATCAAACTAGTAAATCCTAAAGGAAATCAACCCTGAATATTCATTGAAAGGACTGATGCTGAAGCTGAAGCTCCAATACTCCTGCATACTTTGGCCACCTGATGCGAAGAACAGACTCATTGGAAAAGACCTTGACCCTGGGGAAGATGGAGGGCAGGAGAAGAAGCGGGCAACAGAGGATGAGATGGTTGGATGGCATCATTGACACAGTGGACGTGAGTTTGCTCTTCGCTGGGAGATGGTGAAGAACAGGGAAGCTTGGCGTGCTGCAGTCCGTGGGGTCAAAAGAGTCGGACAAGACTTAGAGACTGAACAACCACAACAAATATTTATGTAGATAAATATTTACCACTTATTGAGTGCCTACTATGTACCAAAGCCTTTATTATTGTTTTTTATCTTTGCAACAACTTGGTGTTTCACATGTTATTATCATTCACTGTACAGCATAAAATGAAGATTCAGACATGTGTGGGCTTCTTCTTAGCTATCTGTGAAGGCAGAATGATTGAAGGGCAAAGGGAGGATTCAAGCCAATGTCTGTATTACTCCTAAACCCATCTTCTTTTAGTGACAATATACTTAGGTCCCTTTGTAAGAATATATAGGTAAAGACCATCATATTCCATGTTTTTTATGTAATTATATGTAGAGAGAGACTATTATATAGTTTATTTTTTATACAGACTATTATATATCTGAAGTGCCAAAAACATTTATCTAAATTTGCTGTGCAGAAATACAGAACATTCATTAGTATATCTCTAATGTATGTCTTTATACAGGAACATATAGCCACTTTTAGATTAAATACATGTCATAAGTTTTTGAATTCAAATCATGCATAAGGCGGGTGTAGGATTCTTTAATACTCCCATTCTGGTTGAATGGTCTCCTGAATTCTCTTATCTTTCAATGATTCAAACATTTGTGGCAGAAATAGTACAAGAACAATCTTAGGAATGTGACTAAAGCACTTCAGAGCCAGCAATAAGTAAGAGAGACTGTCAGGGTCAGGTCCTAACATATGTGAAGTGAGAAGGAAAATATGTAATGGTTGGGAAGAGGATAATATAATTATATCTACAGGGTGATTTTGATGTGACAACTCAACAGCATCAGAAGAAATCATTTTTTATAGAGTATGGGTATAAAGATTAAACTTTAGCCTAAAACATTCCTAAGCATCTACCAGCATATTCCAAATGTTATTTTTCAGAATTTTTGTGATTCTCCTTACAACTCAAGATTTTGATTCTATTACTACATTGTTTTACTTAAAAAAACATAATTCATAGAAAGTTAATGCATTTTTGTAATTAATCAAATAGTATTGGAGTAGGAGAATTATGTTACTCATGCATTTTTAAAAATCCATGCATAACTGTTCATCTCAAGGAGGAAGAGAATGACGTTATTTAAAAATCCTTAGTTTTAAAAAGAATATCTTCTAATACTAATGAATCAACTCTAAGGTGAAGATTATTATCCAAATTCACATAAGAAATGCTTTTGCATAAATACACTTTGTTAATGAGGTTATGAATCCTAGATCATCTTGTCTCCAAAAATGATATTTTTCAAGTTCTGGAATATATAGTCAGTCACATAACAAAGAATCTTATCTTCCTAAGCTTCCAAGGTAGGTTAGAATGTAGAATGATTTGAAGGAAACTATTCCTCTGAAACTGAGATGTGTTTTCACAGTTCTTTTACCTTTAGTCAACGTTCAACCTAAGCTGGAAAAAGGCAGATGAGGGTAACACTTTCTGATTTGAAATCAAGAATAAGAATTAAAGGCTGATGGTCTGAATATTGTTCAGTGATCCCCTCTGGTATATATATGAAATAGGATGGGGACAAAACAGCAGGTTTAGGAAAGGTTTAGCAAAAAAATTGTCAGAAAACTATAACTAGGCACTTTAACTTTGTAATCCCAAACTATGTTTATACAATAATTTAAGATGCTAAAGATAAACAGTTACATATTTTATATTCATAATAAGTCATATTGTTTTTGAAGATTTAAAGTCCCCTGTGAAATTAATAACCCCAAATCTGATCATTTTTACCTGCTAGTGTATTGAAAATTTCACTCACCCTGTGTAGCAGTAACACTGAAGCATGATTTGAGTCGCTTTATAAAGCTATAGACCAGCCAGCAGTGTTACCAGTTGAACATTTATTAATTGTGACAGGAACACCGAATTTATTTCAGTGCTTTAGCTTATTTACTGCTCTTTCACCTTTGTATTTCGTATTGACAAAGTAAAATGAATATTGATAAGGTTAGGTATTGATTTTTAAATGTACGGCTTGTTCTCTGCCTCATTCAAAGTCACACACCAAAAGATAGTGGAATGTTTCAGTAGCACAGGATGTAGATTTACTGTTATAAAAGAGAGAATTGTTGAAGCAAGAAGGTTTGCCGGCAGAGTGCATTTTATAGCTTGAAAAATGTCATCAGTAAGGGTAAAGAAAAGAAAAGAACAAAATAGGAGGGATATTATTAACACGTGTTTAAAGGCCATCAGCAGTGTTGGTTAGGGTCTTGTGTTGGGGTAGAAGTCATAGCTTACTGAGGTTTTGATAGTTAAAAAGATTTCAGTATGTTTATTGAGATATTGTGGCTACCGTATTTTTTAAATGTTCTGTCTTCTATGCACTACTAAATTCATTGTGATCCACAGTTAGTACTTGCTATTTCTATAGGGAAAGTATTCACCATAAGTAGTAGACTTTCTTCTCTATGTTTTAAATTATGCAGAGAAATGCCTACTGAAGTTCAATATTTCAGTATAGATATTGCTCCAGAGTAACTGTGTCTTTGTGAACATGCAAGTTCTTAGCAGGGAGTTACATTATAGCTTTTTATGGCTCTTGTTTTTTCCTCTGCATCCTACTGATACTTCAATAATAAAATAATCTTTATAAATATTGAAGATGATAAAGGCAGACTGTAAATCATAAAGGGTGAAAATTTTTCAAAGGTATTCTTTTAAGTCATACTGAACATAATCAGGAAATGTCTGATGTACTCAAGCTCCTTTCCAAGGTGCTATAACTATTCAGTTGCTCAAATTTATCTTATCAATAATTATATTTTTACTTTCTTTTATCCCTGGATCTGTATGACCACTGTAGATTATCTTATCTCTTCCCGGATTTTAAAACAGGCAGACTTGGTGGGGGAAGGGGGTTGTTGTTATTCGTTTTGAAACCAAACCACATCCGAACATATAGCAAAAGCCTAGGAAATACATTACCCTCTGCCTCTTGGATATATGAACCACCTTTCAGTTATGTGTCTCAGAAGCATTTTAAACAGCTCTCCATTGTCATATGATACAAGAAACACTCAAGGAAAGAATAAGCATACATATTAGATAGACAGTAATTACAGACATGCACCCTGATGTTCACTGCAACACTACTTACAATAGCCAGGATATGGAAGCAACCTCAATGTCCATTAACAGAGGAATGGATAAAGAAGATATTGTGTTTGTAGTTACACACACACACACACACACAATGGAATATTACTCAGCCGTGAAAAGGAATGAAATCGTGTCATTTGCAGAGATGTGGCTGGAACTAGAGACTGTCATACAGAGTGAAGTAAGTCAGAAACAGAAAGATGAATACTGTGTATTAACGCATCTATGCAGAATCTAGAAAAATGGTGTAGATGAACTTATTTACAAAGCAGAAATAGAGACACAGACATAGAGAACCAATGCTTGGACATCAGGGAGAGAAGGGAGGGGGTGGGATGGATTGGAAGATAGAGATTAGCATATACATACACTGCTGTGTATAAAACAGATAGCCAATAAGAAACTACCATATGGCACAGGGAACTCTACTCAGTGCTCTGTGATGAATAATGGGAGGCAAATCCCTAGAAGAGGGACTGTATGTATATGTATAGCTGATTCACTTTGCTCTACAGCAGAAACTAACACATTGTAAAGCAACTATACTCCAATAAAAAAAGAAAGAAAATAATTTCTATTCCTGACAGTATGAAAGACTAGTAAGAAAATATTCAAACTACAGAATACCTGGACATGCTGAATACAATGTAAAACCATCTCTTTAGATGCATTACTGAGGCTGCGGGAAAAAGAGAACTCATTCTAAGGAACCAATCTAGGAAATCTGGAGGAATGTTAGTTCCTTTTGGAAAGAGCCAAGCTGGGGAGCAGAATATCTGAAAAGCTCTGTCCTCAGAACAGGGAAAACTAGAAACAAAACTCACTCACAAGGACACGAAAATAAAGAATCTGGTTTCTACCTGGGCTCTAACTGGAAACTCTGAAGATATGTAACCAAGAGCCTACCCCTACATGCTGCTGCTGCTGCTGCGTCGCTTCAGTCATGTCCGACTCTGTGCAACCCCATAGATGGCAGCCCATTAGGCTCCCCCGTCCCTGGGATTCTCCAGGCAAGAACACTGGAGTGGGTTGCCATTTCCTTCTCCAATGCATGAAAGTGAAGAGTCCCTACCTGAGACTCTAGTTTAAAACGACACTATGCCAAAACTTAGCATCAAAACTGGTCTTTGAAGGAAATGCAAAACCTCTGTAGAGATAACGTGCCTTCAACCCAAGCCTCAAGAATCACTACAAATGAAAACCTACTGAAGATGGTCTCACAATCCAAAGCTAACAACTAGTTGTAAAAACAGATTAAAAAATGAAAGGGAATAACTAGAAAGAGAAAAGACAGCTGTGGTAAAAAAAAAAAAAAAACAGAAAGTTGAGATTATTTTGTTTTGAAAAAAAATCTTAAAAATCATAACTTCACTTGATGGGTTGAATAGCACATTAGATACAGCCAAACGAACAAACTACAGCAGCAAAAAAAACAGTGAATTTGAAAAGTAATCTGAAGAGACTACCTAAAAGAAGCGTGGTCTCAGTTGCTCAGTCGTGTCTGATTCTTTTTGACCCCATGGACTATAACCTGCCAGGCTGCTCTGTGATTCTCCAGGCAGGAGTACTGGAGTCGGTTGCCATGTCCTATTCCAGGGGATCT
The DNA here is from genome assembly GCF_000754665.1 of Bison bison bison. Classification (NCBI taxonomy): domain Eukaryota; kingdom Metazoa; phylum Chordata; class Mammalia; order Artiodactyla; family Bovidae; genus Bison; species Bison bison. Next base: position 4,563,371 of record NW_011494897.1, read on the forward strand.
TCCCAACCCAGGGATCAAAGCCACATCTCCTGTGTCTCTTGCATTAGCAAGCAGGTTCTTTATCACTGAGCTACCTGGGAAGCCCAAAAGCACAGAGGGATAAAGCGTGGAAAATGTGAAAGCGTGGTCAGGGTACTTGGAGGAGCATGAAGTTCAGTGTATGTCTAATACAACTTCCAGAAAAAATAGAAGAATGAGGTACACTATTCCAGGAGAATATTTATAGAATTCAATAATAACAGAATTTTTACAACTGAAGAAAACTTACATCTTCATGTACAAAAGTATAAGCCTTTATCAGGAAATAGTAAATACAAATGAAGTCATACCTAGACACACCATAATAAAACTTTAGAGCATCAAACGCAAGAGAAGAACTTAAAGGCAGCCAAGGAGAAAAGATATAACTTACACAGGAATGAAATTACACTGGCAACAAACTTAAAAAGAGTGATACAATCCAGAAAATAAGAGATAATATTTTCAAAGTGCTGAGATAACTGAATCAACCTAGAGTTTTCTATCCCAGTTAAATTATTTCCCAAGAAATGAAACTGAGACATTTTCAGATAAAGACCCATCATTACTAAATTTAATAACTTTTGTAGAAAAAAAGAGTCCATAAAAAAAAAGAATAAAAATCAAGAAGGAATTGGGAGCAAAGTAATTGTTAAGTGTGCATAAAGCTAAACTTTACACTGAATGTATAAAAGTAATGGTGATGCTGGTGACAGTGACCATGGGTGGATTCATTTGGGTGTAGAAAGGCAGATGGAATAGCATTGAAACATATACATGAACCTGTGTAAAATTAGAAAGCCAGTAGAAATCTGCTGTATGACACAGGGAGCTCAAATCTGGTGCTCTGCAACAACCAAGAGGGCTGGGATGGGGTTT
>NW_011494897.1:4564367-4564948 GCF_000754665.1 Bison bison bison
ATGCACGATGCTGGATGCTTGGGGCTGGTGCACTGGGACGACCCAGAGGGATGGTGTGGGGAGGGAGGAGGGAGGAGGGTTCAGGATGGGGAACACATGTATACTAATTAGATAATTTTCTATTAAGAAAAAAAAAAAGAAAAAAAAAATTAAAATCTGTCAGCTTGGCAAAGATGAAAGGAAGATAAAGGCTAGGAACTTTAGTGGGTCTCCTTGGGAAAGTCACTGGAGAAGGAAATGGCAGCCCGCTCCAGTGTTCTTGCCTGGAGAATCCCAGGGACGGGGGAGCCTGGTGGGCTGCGGTCTATGGGGTCACACAAAAAAAAATAAAAAAATAAAAAAAAAATAAATAAATAAGAAAGTAAGATGGAGCTAAAACTCTGAACAAGATGTAAAATGTGAGGGAATAATAAAGCCAGGTATGCATGTTGACGTTTAAAAATTAAAGAATAGAGAAATAATATATAATTTTCAAGCTAGTATAAGCAAGCAGTGGATGCCAGAAAAGAGAAAGTAAAAAGTATAGAGAAAGCAAGGTAAATATCTTTAAATAGCATCGTAAAAATAACCCAGATATATCA
>NW_011494897.1:4565048-4565528 GCF_000754665.1 Bison bison bison
GGATGGGGTTTAAGGTGGGAGGGAGGTTCAGGAGGGAGGGGACATACGTATACCTATGGCTGATTCATGTTGATGTATGACAGAAACCAACACAATATTATAAAGCAATTATCCCCCAATTAAAAATAAATAAATTTAAATAAGACACTGAGGAAACCAGAAGGGAAAGAGACACGTGTACCCCAATGTTCATCGCAGCACTGTTTATAATAGCCAGGACATGGAAGCAACCTAGATGTCCATCAGCAGATGAATGGATAAGAAAGCTGTGGTACATATACACAATGGAGTATTACTCAGCCATTAAAAAGAATACATTTGAATCAGTTCTAATGAGGTGGATGAAACTGGAGCCTATTATACAGAGTGAAGTAAGCCAGAAGGAAAAACACCAATACAGTATACTAACGCATATATATGGAATTTAGAAAGATGCTAACGATAACCCTGTATACGAGACAGCAAAAGAGACACTGATGT
>NW_011494897.1:4565628-4602824 GCF_000754665.1 Bison bison bison
ACACACACAAAAAAAAATAAAAAAATAAAAAATAAATAAATAAATAAGAAAGTAAGATGGAGCTAAAACTCTGAACAAGATGTAAAATGTGAGGGAATAATAAAGCCAGGTATGCATGTTGACGTTTAAAAATTAAAGAATAGAGAAATAATATATAATTTTCAAGCTAGTATAAGCAAGCAGTGGATGCCAGAAAAGAGAAAGTAAAAAGTATAGAGAAAGCAAGGTAAATATCTTTAAATAGCATCGTAAAAATAACCCAGATATATCAATGATCACAATAAATGTAAATGGAGTAAATGCATCAGTTAAATTCTGGGATTATTATAATGGATAAATGAACAAAACTCAGTACACGCTGTTCACAGTATTAAATATCAGCCAAAGAAAAAGTAGCTGGGTCAATAACAAAGTGAATTTTGAGGTATTTCAGGAGGGTTGAAACACTCTTCAAGCAGACTTGCTATGTTAATTTAGATGAAGTTTTTTCCAGAAAATTTGTGAATATATTAAAATCTCTGTCATTTGGGACAATGTGGCAGAAGAAATGACATCATAGAAACTAATGATGATAGAATATTTTAAGGTCAATGTTCAGTCAGTGAAAGGGTGACATTAAGATTCGGGTGTCCTAAATTCACAGTCTAACTGGGGCACTTTCTAACTGGGTGACTTTGATGCATTACCTCTTTAAGGGCTTCCCTGGTGGCTCAGCGGTAGAGAACCCCCCTGCCAATGCAGGAGACACGGGTTCGATCCCTGGGTCAGGAAGATCCCCTAGAGAAGGTAATGGTGACCCATTCCAGTATTCTTGCTTGGGAAATCTCATGGATAGAGGAGCCTGGGGGGAGGGGGGCTACAATCCATGGGGTCACAAAAGAGTTGAACACGACTTAGCAACTAAACAACAATCATTATTACCTCTTTAAACCTTAGTTTGTTCTGTAAGTGGAGCCAATAATAACATTGCAGGTTGCTGAGGAAGATCAAAAGAAATCACGGCCACAGAAGCACTGGGAATCTCTGAGAGTCACAGACATTATATTGTAAGTTATCCAACTGTGTCATTGTGAGTACTATGCTGTGTATTGTCCAAATGCAAATTGAGAGAAGTTGATAGTGCAATTGACATGTAACCCAATTAATTTTTTAAAAATAATTTGGACCATCATCTCCACTGAAGTTGTTTGCTTGCCATTAATTCTCGTAGGAAGGCGGTGTGGGTAATGGAAAGTACGTAGGTTTTTAGAATAAACTTCACCAAGGTTCGAATCTTAGCCTACTATGTGGTGATGGTCAAGCAGTTCATCTCTCCGAGGCCCATTATATCAGTACTCCCCCCGCCTTGCACAGTTGTTATGAGGAATGGCGATTATGAATGCTGCACTCCTAACAAGTAAAGCACAGACCACGTACATAGTAGGTAGGACCATAAATAGTCCTGATCATATTAGCAAACAAATATCCCCGTGTGCCTTCAGAACCAATAGTTTTTAAACTTTTTTTTTAGTTTTCTGAAAACACTATTCTTTGATATATTAATACAATCGTCCCATAAGAAATGTATCTGTATAAGCAAAATGTGTGTGCTCAGTCGTGCCCAACTCTTTGCAACCGCATGGACAGTAGCCGGCCGGGCTTCTCTGTCCATGGAATTTCTCAGGCAAGAATACTGGAGTAGGTCTCCATTTCCTCCTCCAGGAGATCTTCTGGACCCAGGGGTCGAACACACCTAGCTCCTGCGTTGGCAGGTGGATTCTTTACCACTAGGGCCACCTGGGAAGCCCCTATAACCAAAATATCTGTCAATAAAAACTTTCCCTTCTCCAAACATGTCAATATCAACCGTGTCTTTCTTTCCCTACTATGCAAAGTTTTTTTCACTTAGTTAAAAAAAAAAACAAGAAACTAATTTTACATTTCATTGTTTAAAAAGTAAGAGCCTTGTATTTTTAAGCAGTTGGCTATTTGAACCGATTTTATTTTGCAGAATTCACATGAAAAGCTTCTGCATTATTGCCGATAAAGTGTATAATGATCTCAGTGAGGCTTTTCTATATTAAAAAATGAAATAATTAAAACATTTGACAAAAAGTAGTAACCCTCACCACTTTCTCACAGCCCAATCTGTGCTCAATGCTGTTTCTTAACAGCAATCAAAAACCCATGTCCCTAAATTAGTTACTGAGACCAGAGGACAGTATGAGAACTGGCAATTCTAATAATGTCACAAATAATAATAATAACCATGCTCTTCAGCTGACTAGTAAAGTAATGGGGAAAGAGGGTGGGAAGAAAGAACGAGCACAGGCCACTGAAAGCCTTCTGAATACGGGGTCAGGACTGAAGCGATGCACTGTGTTATGTGGGAAGCAGCGTGTGTCACCTCCCCTTCCATTGGCTGTTTATCCAACATCAATACAACACTTTAGGAGCCAAATTACTAAACAAGCTGCCAATTAGGCTTGCAGTCAGCTGGATAGATTAGCAGCTAAGAGAGGCCGATACAAGATTTTCATCTCTTGAGCCAATTACGCAAGTGAATTACTATCCACAATACTCTTTGGAAGATTTGAGGGGAAAGGACCGACTCAGCTGTAATAGATATAAGAGATCCAGAATAAAGGGGGCTGGAGCGGGAGCTTGCAGCAGAGTTAGCAGGCTATGTATTGCTAAAATTGCCCGAGCAGGAGGAGAGCCTCCCAGGAAAGGACTTAAAGGATTTAGCACCGCCAGGAGCAAAAGAAAAGGAAATTATGGTTGTCGGATGCTGTGCTGAGACGGAGTTGTTCCACTCCCATGTCTTAATCTCATAAAAGAAGGATGAGAGACCAACAGTAGATCTCACACCAGAGTCATTTTCCATGAAAAATGAAGTATCTGTTTGTTCTTTTTTAAAGTTATATAGAATAGCCATTGTTTTTTGTTTGTTTCAGAAATCTTTTGCTGTGGGGAAAGATTTAGCATTTAAGAAATCAAGTGGTCTTTTTTTTTAACATGATAATAATGCTTAATTTTAATTAAGAGAAATAAACCAGCATTAAAAAGATAGAATGAATTATTTTCTTCCTGTATAAAAACTAAGCATGAACTTACGGTTACCAAAAGAGGAAAGGAATGGGGGAGGGATAAAATAGGAGTTTGGGATGAGCAGATTTTGATTTTCAGTCAAGCTGCTATGTATAAAATAGATAACAAAGCCCTACTGTATAGCACAGGAACTATATTCAGTATCTTGTGATAAACCGTAATTGAAAAGAATGTAAAAAAGAATGCAAATATACTATATATGTATGTATAACTGAATCACTTTGCTATATGCCAGAAACTAACACAACATTGTAAATCAACTATACATCAATTTAAAATATAAATAAAAAAGCAGGGTGGAGTCGAGTGGCCACTACTGAGCCACCACACTTGAAATGCCAACATTTTAAAACTACAGTCATGAATCAGTTACTTGCTGTTCATTTCAGAACTCAAAACTAACCTGCAGTTTTTGCAGAGATGGTTTAAATTGACTTTGTATTTTCTCTTAAATATTTAAGTTTAAACTTGAACCTTTGCAATCTCTTGTATCAAAAATATAACAGATGTGTAGCCTGAAGCTTCTTTAGACCTCTGATCTGACTTTAGCTTATCAATGGATTAAATTAATTTTTGGTGATCACAGAAAAATTAGGGATATAAGACAAAATGCTAGTACGCCATGTAACCCAACACGCCTGAGAAGTAGCTGTTCAGAAAAAAATTCGATGCCTTGTTGTTGTCATTATCATAATTTTAAAGTAAAAACTTAAAAGAAAAACCTTAATTGTCTTTTTGTTATTAAACAAGTTTTAACAAAAGGCTTCTCTTTGTTTTGTTTCTTTGGTAATTAAGAAGCCCATTTTTATATTTTATATGTTTATGTATTTTTTTGTATAATTAGATAAATATATAAAATCTCTGTGTATTTTTATTTTGCGTTTGTCAAGCAGTAAATATGAGTCCAGAGTTTTCCTTTGGTGCCAATCTTTGGCCATTCAAGCTGCTGGCAATTGAAGGGTTTTTGTCTGTTACATGTTAAGATACTTGCTTCAGTGAGCTAAAAACCAATCTGACAAGTCCAAAACCGACTCATTATTGTGGTAATCCAGTTCTCACTCCCTGTAATGAAGTTAGCAATGACAGCAATGTATTCTGTTCTCAGTCTGAAGATGCTCTGAAGATTAAGAATATCAAAATGTTCAGTAAAGGTCTTGCAAAAATCCACTGATTACTCTATAGTTCATTATAAAACTCACCAGTTTTAGTTATAAATTATCAGTTTCAGTTATATAGCTCATCTCTATCACTTTGCAATTCCCTTCTGTAAGTTAGAATCCTAAAGAACAACCCACTCACTATTCTCCAGAAAACCAGATACAAATTACCAGATTAAATATACTGTTAGTTCAACTCTGACATGTCTTTTGTTACCAGAGACTTCCCAAGTGGCTCAGTGGTAAAGAATCCACCTGCCAATACTGGAGACTCAGAAGACACGGGCTCAATCCCTGGGTTGGGAAGATCCCCTGCAGGAGGAAATGGCAACCTCTGTAAAGAATCTGCCTGCAATGCAGGAGACCTGGGTTCCATCCTTAGGTTGGGAAGATCCCCTGGGGAAGGGAAAGGATACCCACTCCAGTATTCTGGCCTGGAGAATTCCATGAACTGTATAGTCCATGGGGTCACAAAAAGTCAGACACAACTGAGCAACTTTCACTTTCCAGTATTCTTTCCTGGAAAATCCCATGGACAGCGGAACCTGGCAGGCTACAGTCCATCAGGTCACAAAGAGTTGCATGTGACTTAGCAACTGAGCAGCACATATACAGAGAATGGAATGAAATACGTAGGTAGAGTTTTAAAGAACAATAATAAATTGGTCACTACTGTAGCCACTAACCGTATCAAGAAACAGAACACTATACACTGCGGTCCCATAGGTAATATTTTTGTTATTGTTATTGGTGCTTAGAAGGATCCTTATATACAGTCTTAGAGAAAGAGGAGGACGAAGAATCCCAATTTGGGGGGTAGAGGTGGGGTAGAAGGTGCTGTTAGAAACCCAAATCAGGAAAAAGATGGACGATGATGGGAAAGGGATGGAAAGGGATGAGGGCACAGGAGAGACAGCTGACTCTCAAGCCTTTGACAGCAGTGAGTGATGTCAGCACCTGCACATTTCAACTCTCAGACTATCTCGGAAAACACAGCCCTCATTTCAAAACAAACATGCTGGACCCAGGACGGAGCTCGGATGCCACAGGCATCCTGCAGACCTTCAGAAAGTGGGCCATCTTCATCCCTGGAACCCTAGGGATGGAATTATGGGCAAACACTATAGCCCAGAATTCTATAACAGACTTTCGAGGAAGCCCCAATATAGGAGATGGTACTGAATATGTTCTCCCTAAAACCAAGATGGTTTTAAGCTGTTGTTTAATCCCTAAGTCATGTCCAACACTATTGCGACCCCGCAGACTGTAGCCCTCCAGGCACCTCTGTCCATGGAATTTTCCAGGCAAGAAAACGGGCAGGTTGCCATTTCCTTCTGCAGGGGATCTTCCCGACCCAGGGATCAAACCCGCGTCTTCTGCATTAGCAGGCGGGTTCTTTACCACTGAGCCACCAGGGAGTCCATACTTCCACCCCTTTTCTTCCTACACAGTCTGTAACATCAGCTCGCTTGATGATCACTCCCTTATTTATCAAGGAAGAATAACCACAAGAAATGGTCTGGTAATTTGAGTTTTGATTGCTTTGTATTATGCCTGTTTTACAGATCAGAAAACAGAAACCCAAAGAGGTTAAATAACTTAAAGAGCTGAAACTAACCACGGTCTTTTTTCCATTGAGCCTTCTACTACAGCAAGCTCTTTATCCAAAGATGAATAAAGAACCCTCTGCAGTACTTTGTTGAAAGGAAAACTTCGAAGAATGTGGTTTTCTTAGCCTAAGAAGGCCTTCATCTGTGTTCATACTAACATGGGATTTTGTTTTGTTTTTGTCATTTTCTAATTCCAGGATTTGTAGGAGAAAACGCCCAGCCAATCCTAGAAAACAACATTGGGAACCGAATGCTCCAGAATATGGGCTGGACCCCTGGGACAGGCCTCGGACGAGATGGCAAGGGGATCGCTGAGCCGATTCCAGCCCTGCAGAGGCCGAAAGGATTAGGACTTGGGTTTCCTCTACCAAAAAGCACCCCTGCAACCACTGCCTCCAATTCAGGAAAATCCGCCTAAAGAGGAAAAGCAGAGGCGCTGTTTAACAAGTTTTATTCGCTCGCTATAGCCCATTGTTCTAAAATGACAGCATAGCTTCTGTGGTTGAAGCTGAAACCTAACATCAAAGCCTCAGACTTGTCCCTCTAGCTTCCTAGCTGCTACAGTTCTGCCAGAGTGATAGAAATGGGATTTCATCACAGTCCATGGTGCTAAAGTAAAAACCTTCACCTTTTAAAATTTTTCAGTGACTCGCATTCTAGGTGTAAAGAACAGCTCGTTTCTCTTATTTATTTTGATCTTGTGTTGTCAGTAATTTCTCATGTTTTAGCTTGATTCATTCCTGTGTGCGCTTGATGCCCCAGTGACCGAGCACGCCTACGTGTTTCTAAAATAGGATTGGCCGGAAAGGGTTGTATTTCACCTCATCCCTGTCTGTCCTAACAGAAAACACCTGTCATCACATCAGTGAAGTCCTAAGCACATCTTTTTTTTTTGACAGCCTGGCCAATTTCGTATTCCTTGAATTTGACTTTTTTGTTAGGATTCCTCAACAGGGTGACACCCATTCATCTTCTATCCTTGGATACTGTAGCCTGAAGTTCACAGCTGACAAACAGCAATTAATGTTGCCCTCTGACATGTCGACAAAAATAAACCTCATCATTGTGATCACCACAGTGCCCTCAACATGACTTTACTGCAGATCTTATCAATTTTACCTCATTTAGAACATAAAATAATTACGGAAAGAAAAATGTATTTTTTAAATTCACCATGACTGAGTTGTAAACTCTATTAATAATCTAGACTTCCTTCTACCTCTTTGTTCCCAAAGGTTGATATTTTTTTTAAGATCAACTCAACTGTAGTAAACTGATTTTAACCATCGGAGTAAGTTAGAATATCGACTCCATTTATTTTAAGATTTTTAATGGCTCTCCCAAGAATTCAGATGTCTGGGCAAAGATCCAGCCCATTTACAAGGAGTACAACAACAAAAAAAAATGAACGGTACTGTTTGCCCTTTCTAACACCTAAGCAGTTACTTTAAAACGAAGCAAAACAAGTCATTTGTATTATGTGCCTAGTATTGTTACATCTGAATCCTCTGCTTCATAATGTCCAAGATTCTGAATTGCTCTTAGTTTAGATGTTGTTCATTAGTAAGAACTAATAATGATATTCTCTTTTGTAATGACCTTTATTGGTTGAGTGAAGGCCAAGATAACACATGTGAATCAACCCTCTAATGTTTTTTAAGCTTTGTTTTTTTAGGGCGGTTTTAGATTCACAGCAGAATCAAGGGAAAGGTACAGCGATTTCTGAAGTATCCCATCCCCGCACACATGCATAGCTTCCCCCATTATGTACATCCTCCCCCCAGAGTGCTATATTTGTTACAGCTGTCGAGCTGTAACATTGACACATCAAAATCACCCAAACTCCACAGTTTATATTACAGTCCACTCTTGGTGTCGAACATTCTATGGGCTTGGACTAATGTATAATGACATGTCTGCACCATTGTAGGATCACACAGAGTAATTTTACTGTGATAAAATTCCTCTTGGCTCCTGTCTAACAGGCTTTTGGGAATTTGACAGTCGCCAAGAGTCTTTCACAGTGGGGAGAGGAGGTTTGTGCGTGTAATAGACCTGTCCCACGTGGTCCTCAAAAGAAAATACTGCTCGTTGGGGAGAGGAAGTTCAGCGTGCTATTTGAAAGGCTTACTGGTTTGCCAACTTACAGGTTCCTTTTAAGAATTATCTTCTTAAAACAGGGTTATCATGGTAAGAGGACAAGTTGGTTAGGGAACCATAGGCTACCAGGTGAGTTGCTTTTCTTATGCCCTTCTTAGCCTACCAGGTGAGCATTCTTATTGAATAAAGTAACTTGTTTGATGCTTTCCTAAATGTATGTTACTTGAATATTCGCCATTTTAAAAAAATAAATATTTTTTATTGAATACTCATTCTATCTACATAAAGTGCAAAAAGCTGGGGGAGATTGTCTATATTTCGGTTTGAAACTTCTTTATGGTAGCGTATAGCACTCTAAGGCCTGTTCATAAGTTTGTTTTAATCCCACTGCCTGAAGATCTTTTAAAATCCTAGAATTTTGAAAAGCCAAATTTGGAGCCACAGGTAAAACACTATGAGGTTTTTGTGAGACTGACTGATCCCAAATTCCCATGGACTTGACCATTCTTTTTCACTTCACCATGGTCTATCTCTCACAGTGAGGAAGAGCAGACCTTACATGAGCTGGCACGTGAGACTCCTTAGCTATATGTTGCAGCTTTATAAATATTTTTTCTTGTTCTCCTGGACAGGCATCAATCTGCTGAAGAAACTTTCTAAGATATCACTGAACTCAGGTGTTCTCCAACTCCACCTCCCAAAATAATTCATCTTTATATTTTCTCTTAATAGAAGAAAGGTCTCAATATTGACATCTTGAGCCCTGTCTGTGACTCACAGAAGATTTCAAACATGTCTTATTCTATAGGAGTGTTTACGGAATACATGAATCAATACTCAAAGCAGAGAAGTGGTGACTTCCCAAGCGTTCCCCCTGCTCTCACACAGACTTCCCTTCACCTTTCAGTGAAATTTAAGAATGATCATTGCACACCTGAAGTTCTCCTCGGACCTGCACTTAATCAGAGAACACAATTGAAAAGTGGAATTTTTAATGTACATCAAATATCTTTAAGATAGGAAATTCACTAATTTACGTTTATTGTAAAGTTAATTTTTACCAGTTCCTATGCCTATTCATCCAAAAGAATTCATGTTTTAGAATGTATCAATCATATCTCCATAAAAAGTAAGATTTTTCTCTTGTCCTTCGTAAAGCCAACACTTCTATAGAATCTAAGCCTCGTATCAGATTAATTGCTTGTACTAAAACTTTTAGAGAATGCATAAGTCTCGTCCATACTATCTAAATTATCTATTCCCCAGCAAGTAGCCGAGAGACTGAGTGTGGCTACATTAGCAATTCAACATTTTGGCTTTATATTCTTGTTATACTTGATATTAACCAGATTGTGTATTGGTGTCATTTACTTCCTCCCTTCCTTCTTTCTCCCCAAATACAATTTTTAAGGCAGTGTTACCCCTCTCAAATTTGTTTGCTTTTATTTTTTAATTACATGGTCTCCTTTAAAAGAAAATCCACTGTTAACTAACATTTACCAGTTAATTGGTATCAGCATTTGAAAACAGACTTTATAACTCATACTGTTGCTATCAAAGAGAAGTTAAGACAGTAGGGTTAAAGATATGCCTAATGTATACATATAGGTATGTTTACATGGCATGACTGTGCAATTTACAGACATGATTGCAAAATAATTGCATTTTATTAATATTTTAGCATTGTGAATTGATATTCTTGCAGTTAATTGAACTGACAGTTGCTTCTCTTCAATATGTTTTCATTTTGAGCAGATATTTCATGAAAGAGAAAAATCACTGCTGACATGCTTTTTAAAACCATTTCCTCCTATACTCTGTTTTTCTTTTTTTTAAAAAATGGTATTGTAAAATGAAGTTGTTTAGCAAAGAATATTTTGGATTTTTTTTTCTTTTAGTAGAAAGATATAATAATAGTACAACAAAGAATGAAAGAATAAACATTATGTTTAAGAATGTTATTTATAAGCAGTCATTGTCTTTGTGCTTTAAATGTTTCCCTCTTTAAATAATAAAAAATAAAGTTGAAAGGACTTTTTTTTTTTAATTACTGAAAGTCACTCAGTTGTGTCTGACTCTTTGCAACCCCATGGACTATACAGTCCATGGAATTCTCCAGGCCAGAATACTGGAGTTGGTAACCATTCTCTTCTTCTGGGGATCTTCCAAGCCCAGGGATTGAACCCAGGTCTCCTGCATTGCAGGCAGATTCCTTACCAGCTGAGCCACCAGGGAAGCCCAAGAATACTGGAATGGATAGCCTATCCCTTCTTCAGTGGATCTTCCCGACCTAGGAATCGAACCAGGGTCTCCTGCGTGGCAGGCTGGTTCATTACCCAACCTACTACTCGTTGACAGTTAACACTGAACAGTGCCGTTAAGTGTTAATTGCTCAGTCGTGTCCAATTCTTATTTACCCTGTGAACTGTCACCCACCAAGCTCCTCTGTCTCCAGGCAAGAATACTAGAGTGAGTTCCCATCTCCTCCTCCAGGGGATCTTCCCAACCTCGGGATCGAACTCAACTCTCTTACATCACAGGCAGATTCTTCACTGTCTAAGCCACCAGGGAAGCCCTAAATTCATTATTCATGTTTCAGTCCTAGAGAATGTCAACATTTTCTAAAAAATTTTAGGGGAAAAAATTGGTAAACACATTTGATTTCATTTATTCACAGCTGATTGTGACCTGTTATATCACATTTCCCTGGTTTTGTTCTCTCTGATGCTGGGTTAGACTAACTGTGTTAAGGTCTCTTTCCACCCAGAGATTCTGATTCTAAAGGAACAAGTGCAAGTTCTTTCTGATAGCTTGAAATACGGATCAGAACCATATGTGTTACTCCATTTCCTTCTGGGAAATTGTGCTCCCCAGAAACCTGCTTGGATATTTTAAATATTTTATAATACTCATTAAAGTGTTGAGTTCTATTGCTTATAGGAAACATCTCATTATGTTAATAAAATACTCTCTTTTCTCCCCCCAAAAAACTGAATTGTGAGTTGTTAGAGTCAGTGGAATTTTTTTTTTTTTATCCAATAGGTATTAAATACTCATTTATTTCACAGGCTTGCAGTAATATATACTCAACTGACAAGTGGACCATGAAGGCTCCTTCTGCTGGATTCCTACTAGGCAAAGACTCATTACTTCACCCACCTGACATTTTAAGTAGATCCAGATTTGTCTCTAGTGAGTCAATGCCATTAACTGCCAGGAGTATGATCTACAATTGCCGCTTTTCGTTTTATCTGTACATTAGAGTTGTCTTCTGTCTTGGAATTGTCATGGAGTTTAAATCATTGTCAGATTCACCGACCTCACTCCCGTGGCAGTGTCCGAACGGCCCGTGTTTACTCCTTCATCTTTGAAGGATGAAGTTAGGCAACAATTGAAGGCTATTTTTGTGTTTCTTTAGTCGTTTTTCTTCTTCCCTTAGTTTGAATATTCAAGACACATTAATGGCATTTTAAATCTATGTATATGCTTCTTGATCTTTCAGCTATAAAATGGTAAAGACAAGACTGTATTATGATAGCATCCCAAGCAAAAAGAACACTCAGACCTTTTTCCTACTGGTTTTCATCTTCTGATTAAATTTCAAGGAAATGTTTATTCCTTCCTAAAGGTAGCATTCTATAATAAAAGCAGAAAAGATGAAAAATAGTATAGTAGCTCATTACATACTTAAAAAATATGCTTTCCAAAAGCAAACAAATTCTTACTTAAGTAGATTTCTTCCAAGGCCAGAATTTCATAGTTAGGATAAGCAGATGAGTTTCAAGGGGGAGAAATTAAGGCTTCATTAGATACCTGTGTGGCTAATCTAAGTCTCAAGTGCTTTTTTGGTGGCTGTAATTGATGGTGGAAACTACAGATCCATGCTGCAGGTAGAGGGAATGGGATTCACAAAACAATTTTTAAGTGAACGTGAAGCACTTGGCAGAACACACTGAGATTGGGAAATGTCAAGTTGGAAACCACAGTATTTCTAAAACAATGACCATGGTGTCTTTAGGCTTTCAACAGTCAGCCCGGTGGTCCAGAAACTCTGAAGGCCTGGCTCTTGACCGTCCCCCATCTTTATACCCGTTTCCTTTTATCACATCACTCCCGATTCCTTTCCACACATCTTCATCTCCTTCACCTAAGTTTAACATCACAGGACAGCCTTGCAAAATGGAAAGCATCACAAGCACACAGGAAACCTGCCTGATTTGACTCCCGTCCCATTGTGTTTCTCCATTATGTCCCTTAACAACTCAGCTAGAAACAAGCGGCAGATTTTTTCCCCACTCACTGAGTAATTGTCTGCACCGCAGTGACAGATGTGCAATATAGCAGCTTCTTTAGGAAAAAATTAACAGTTTGTCCAGCATGTCAGCTCGCTCTTTTTAGTGCTTGGGAGGTCTTGGCCCCATTATGGATGATTTAGAAATTGAGGCAAGCAAAAACCAGCTGCCTGCGCTGAAAGCCTTCGTTAGTCGCCCTCATCTGCATTCCAAGACTCACTTACATCTAGAAATTGGTAGAGCCCCTCTGGCCACGCAATGAGGATGGGCTGACAATGCCTTGATTTGTTGAGAGAGAGAATAAATGGGTTTTTCAGAAGATGAGGAAATATCACCATTACTGGCCAATTTACAGCATTTTATCTGTTCTTCAAACATGTCACTTTCGTTATTGTTGCATGGTAATTACATAGTGAAACGGAAAGAAAACAAATTCAGGTTACGTATTCAGATGGATTGCAAAATCATATAATCCTGATAAATGCCCATTTATGATACACATGGATGAAAGGTTCATTTTAATTTTGAATGGCTAGCTCAGCCATAAATAGGATATAGGATTAAATTCCAGAGAATCTGATTACATAAAAGCAAATAGTCCTTTCACTTTTTTCAGATCCAGGAAATTCAGGGAGATACAGTGTGGCATATTCACAAACAGGATTGTCCTCGGACAAGACAAAAAGTAAATTCAGACTTGCATTCTGAAAAGGATGAGAACTTTCCGTGAAGCTGGAGAGCTATCTTGTTCTAGTTATGAGTTAGTCCTAAAGGCTTCTCAAGAGGCAAGGGAGCCTAGGCTGAAGTAGTTCCAGTTTAGAGGAACAGCCCTTCATTTCAGTCTCTACTTTCCTGGTCACTTCTGCATTCTCACCAAACATTGGGATTCTAGAAATCCAGTGCTTTTTTCTTGTGTTCCTCTGTCTGAGGTTATTTGTCCCTCATCCTCAAATCCTATTATTGTAAAGGGATGTTGCCTGTAGAAGTTTAGCTGAGCACAGATAATGAAGATCATGGAGAGGAAAAGGAATGAAGGGGTAGCACCCCAGGGCTGCTACTGAAAATGTCAGGTGTGTAAAAGAGGAGAAGGGAACGGCTACCCACTCCAGTATTCTGGCCTGGAGAATTCCATGGACTGTATAGTCCACAGGGTTGAAAAGAGTCGGACACGACTGAGCAACTAACACTTTGCTTAGTAGGAACCCAAAAGAAGGAACCATCATCGTTCACTTATCACATGAGTATATATTACCATAAAGCTGTTACATAAATAAGTTGTTATTCTCATGTCTCAATATCTCTGGGACCACTGAGTCCAAGCTATCAAGTTTTACATGGGAAGTTGAAACTTTCCTTTCACTCGACTTGAATCCATTTGTCATACTACAGGACTAGAGTGATCATTTCAAAGTTCAGTTATGAATTTTTATTCATACCCTTTGTTGTTCAGTTGCTCAGTCGTGTCTGACACTTTGCAACTCCATGGACTGTAGCCTCCCAGGCTCCTCTGTCCATGGGATTCTCCAAGCAAGAACACTGGAGTGGGTTGCCATTTCCTTCTCCAATGCATGGAAGTGAAAAGTGAAAGTGAAGTTGCTCAGTCCTGTCCAACTCCTATCGACCCCATGGACTGCAGCCTCCCAGGCTCCTCTGTCCATGGGATTCTCTAAGCAAGAATACTGGTGTGGGTTGCCATTTTCCTTCTCCAAGGGATCTTCCTGACTCACATCTCCTGCACTGCCAGGCAGATTCTTTACACTAAGCCACCTGGGAAACCCCCAAATAAATAAGTTGCTGCTGCTAAGTCGCTTCCGTCATGTCTGACTCTGTTCGACCCCATAGACAGCAGCCCACCAGGCTCCCCCGTCCCTGGGATTCTCCAGGCAAGAAAACTGGAGTGAGTTGCCATTTCCTTCTCCAATGCATGAAAGTGAAAGTGAAGTCACTCAGTCGTGCCCAACTCTTAGCAACCCCGTGGACTGCAGCCTACCAGGCTCCTCCGCCCATGGGATTTTCCAGGCAAGAGTACTGGAGTGGGGTGCCATTGCCTTCTCCGAAATAAATAAGTACTTAACATCTATTGGCTCCTAAGTTTGCTGTGGCTGGGATAGAGAGATAAAAGAGCCACATCAGTACTTAACTGTCTTGGCCCAGGGGTGACAAGTGTTACCTCTGTTCAGGATTCATTGGCCAGAGCTGGTCACACAGGCCCAGCCGATTTCCAGGGAAGCTTCTGGAAGTAGGGGAGCATGCAGATGTCTGTGAGCACTAGTTGTGCCAGTTACAGTTTCAATATAGCATGTCCAGACTGTTAAATACCCAAGTAACATCTATTTCATTGAGTCTAGGATGCCATCAAGTTTAAGATGCACCTTAATTTTATGTATCATTATGAAGGAAGAGTAGGAAAAGGCAAGCCACTCCAATATTCTTGCCTAGAAATCTACATGGATGGAGGAGCCTGGGGGGTGGGGGCTACAGTCTATGGGGTCGAAAAGAGTGGGGCACAACTGAGCACGCGTGCAAGAAAGGAAAAAACACAAACTATGATCCTCTAACCCCAGCAAGGTGCCTCCACTCCAATTTCAGGAATACTACAATGTGAGAAAATGATCAAATATGTTCATGAGTATAGAATGAAGGTGAAGATAAAAAAAAATCTGAGGAATGCCAGGGAAGTCTGCATGAATGAACAGATGGGATTGGAGCTGCTCCTTGAAGAAAGATAGGGTTGAGCTAGAAACAAGGAGGGTTCATTATTAGCCAGAGATGCTTCTGTTATGTTGACATTATATGACACAAATGGCTCAGACACTAGAATTATTCCAAACTATATTCAATTCCCGGCTCTAATGCCTTCTCTGGGCTTCCCTGGTGGCGCAGCGGTGAAGACTCCACCTGCAAAGAAGGAGACGCAGGTTTGACCCCTGGGTCAGGAAGATCCCCTGGAGAAGGAAGTGACAGCCAACTCTAGTATTCTTGCCTGGGAAATCCCACAGAGGAGCCTGGCGGGCTGCAGTCCATGGGAACACAGGAGTCAGGCACAACTTGGTGACTGAAGAACAACAATGCCTTCTGTATGTTTTGAGACTAATCTCACAAGTTTCACATTTTTGTCTTTATTTTCCTGAAGTTAGAAATAATAATATCTACCTCATTGGATTATGAGGGTTAAAAGTCATAATGCACAGAAAATATCCTATCAGTCCCTAGCACATAGGAGATGCTCTGAATTGGGTACCATTTCTTTTCTAGTTTCTGATGAAGTGATAAACTGTCCTTGTTTGTCTACTCTTCTAGGCGAAGTGTAACATATACAGAAGTGTTAACGTATTTTTACTTTGCTAACAGTGCCCAAGAAAGACAAGCGATATTAAACAATCTTCCTAATTTCATAGTCATTGATGGGCATACCCTTAATAATAAACTTCTGCTGTGACTCCAAATGGTAAGTCTTTTTTTTTAATTCAATACAACTAGAACCTATAATCAGTAAAAATACAGAATTCAACCACCTCCACTCAATCATTTCTTATCAGATGACTGAAGATCATCCAGGAATCCCTGGCCACGCCCATCAAGGCCTTTGGAACCTGGCATGGCTCTAGTCTATGCTACTGATCTTACGGAACTGGTCCTTGGTCCAAGACTGGGGCTAATGCTATGACAAATTCCTTAGATGGGGCTGCTTGCTTAAGATGCTTAATTTGAAATTCTATCTTTTCACATAATCTTTTTGAGGATGTATTCTAGGACACTGGAAACTTCAGCATAGGAATCACCAGGAAACGACTTAAAAAGTGAGATTCTCAAACTCCATTCTCAAAAAGGAAGAGCCTTGAGAAAGACTGTCTTGGAAAAACCAAATCAGATTATCTCCAAACCGTCTCCAGGCTCTCTTTGCAAACATCTGAGCCCAGCCTTCTATGGCAGACCCTATTGAGTCATCTGCCCCAGCTCTCTCCTTCTGGGAAATGTTTTCAACACCACTACCCTTCCACCCTCTCCTTAAGACAATTTTGAATTAGAACTAATTTGGAATTAGAACTAAGAGGTTTCATTCGGGCCTTGGTCTCTTGAATGAAGACACTATCTGACTGGGCACAGAGGAAGTATGTAAATGAGGTAAAGAATGGAGGAGAGGAACAAAGAATTAAGATGAAAAGAAGAAATGTATGGGTTTCCTACAGAGCTGGAGCCTGGTGTAAGCTTGCTGAATGTTCCCTTCAAAAAAGACCAGAGGACCATTACTAGGGAGGTGGAGAAAGCAATCCTTTCCTGTACGAGAGGGTGACATCTCTGCATGGAACTAGCCTCATATGCGGAAAAGGCAATGGCACCCCACTCTAGTACTCTTGCCTGGAAAATCCCATGGACGGAGGAGCCTGGTGGGCTGCAGTCCATGGGGTCACTAAGAGTTGGACACAACTGAGCGACTTCACTTTCACTTTTCACTTTCATGCATTGGAGAAGGAAATGGCAACCCACTCCAGTGTTCTTGCCTGGAGAATCCCAGGGATGGGGGAGCCTGGTGGGCTGCCGTCCATGCACAGAGTCGGACACGACTGAAGCGACTCAGCTGCAGCAGCAGCAGCAGCAGCAGCTCATATGGGCTTCCCAGGTGGCACTAGTGGTAAAGAACCCACCTGCCAATGCAAGAGACATAAGAGATGCAGGTTCAATCCCTGGGTCAGGAAGATCCACTCGAAGAGGGCATGGCAACCCACGCCAGTAATCTTGCCTACAGAATCCCATGGATGGAAGAGCCTGGAGGGCTAGAGTCCATAGAGTCGCAAAGAGTTGGGCATGACTGAAGTGATTTAACACACACAGCCTCTTATATTAGTGGGAAGAATACTTACCACATGGGTCTAAACTATAAACCAGAGGGTGAATTATTCACATTACACAAAGCTTTGCATGTCGTACGAGAGCACAGGGTCCCTTTAGGTAGCATTTTCTCAAGTACTTATTTACAGATCATTAAATACTTAACAGAGGGAAAAAGTAAAAGCTCAAGTGCTTAAGCCAGTATTTGTTAAATATCCATCATAGATTCAGATAAAGTAAATGTAAAATCATAGTGACAGTTAATTGTCCAGTTTTTAGATTTTTATATTAGGAGGTGGAGCTAAAATAACAGCCTGTCCAGGTGAGTGCAGTACTCCTGAACATTCTACCATGATTTTAATCATTTTTGTTAGCTTATCCTCAGTCCCATAGGACACTCCTTTATCTTATAATAAATGTTCTTTTGTTGTACGACTTAAACTTTCTGTTATTTCCATATAGGACTAATTTTCTCCTGGATATTGGCTAAGATGTAAATGTATTATAAAACACAGAAAAATATTACTGTAACTTGACCAACTGAATGTTCTCTGATTGTGCAATTATCTAAGAATTTACAGTTTTAAAGTAACTAGTACACCTTATAATGCTTTAATAAAGTTCCACCTTGTGGCAGTGGAGTGTTCTAAATGACTTGGCCTCATTTTCCTTTTATTCTTTTTTCTTTATAAACTGAGTCCAATTCTACCAAATTCTAACCCAGTAATTCCTATCAATAGAGGAGGCCCATGACTTGAAGAGACTCTCATAAGACTAGAGAAGAATCCTGAATATTACTTTACTTTTCAAATATGCTAATGAAAATATCACATATGATATTTTCCCCTGAGCTGTTTTACAATTTCTGTGTCACAGAGTAGAAGAGAGCATGGTAAATCTGTAAATGATAAGAAGCCACCTTCTTCAGTCTTTCTATAACATCTTATGAAAGTGAAAGTATTAGTTGCTCAGTCGTGTCTGACTCTTTGAGACCCCATTGACTGTAGCCCACCAGACTCCTCTGTCCATGGGGATACTCCAGTCAAGAATACTGGAGTGGGTTGCCATTCTCTTCTCCAGGGGATCTTCCCCACCCAGGGATCAAACCCAGGTCTCCTGTATTGCAGGCAGATTCTTTACCATCTGAGCCACTAGGGGAGACCAAAACCCATTGCATCTTACAGTTTCTTGCGTATCACATTCGCAGGTTACCAAGTTCTGCTGTTGGTTGTTGGGTGGACATGGCTATAGCTGTTAGGCTGGTTCCCTTGAAATCAGTAGCTCCCTGTTTACCATTCCACCTATCTCCAGCCTTTCAGACAGGAGTCCCAGGGCCTCCGCTATAGAAAGGAAGCAACTAAAAAAGAAAAGAAAAGAATAAAAGGCAGAAAACAGAAAGCAACTCTTTAGCCCTGGTGGTTTGACTGTCTCTTTTCTAAAAATACTTATTTAGCTGTTCCGGGTCTTAGTTGTGTCATGTGGGACATGCAGGATTTTTAGTTGCAACCCTTGGGATCTAGTTCCCTGACCAGGGATCAAACCCAGGCCCCCTGCATTAGGAATGTGGATCTTAGCCACTGCACCACCAGGGAAGTCCCCATGCTTGCCTTTTACATCTGGGACACAGAAGCAAGTAATACAACAGAAGTAACACTGGACCAAGAGTTAGAAGACTTGCATTCAAGTTTGGTTCACCCCTTACCAATTCAGAGGCTTCCCTAGTAGCTCAGCTGGTAAAGAATCTGCCTGAAATGCAGGAGACCTGGGTTTGATTCCTGGGTCAGGAAGATCCACTGGAGAAAGGATAGGCTACCCACTCCAGTATTCTTGCCTGGAGAATTCCATGGACAGAGGAGCCTGGTGGGTTACAGTCCATTCGATCACAAAGAAGCACATATAACTGAGCAACCAACACACACACTCACCTTACTGATTCAAGACACTCACCTAACTGTTCTGGTTTTTGTATCCAGATTTATAAAAAGAAGTGGTTGTTGGTGAAAAGGAGTTGACGTTTCTGAGCGCCTACTCTACACTGGGGACTTCTTACATAGTTTTCAGGTGGAGTTCACAGAAAGGTATCCACACCTGTTGTTGGTCTTTTTCAGTTATAAAGATTAGCTGACACCTAACACTGATAATTCAGTCTAGTGGGGAAAAATTACTCCTAAACCAGCACCAAGTCCAAATTATCTAATACTTAAGGACATGCAATGTTATTGCTTATAGGTAAATTACTAACAATTTAACAATAAATAAAATTTTACTTAAATGAATTAATATTCAAATCAGCATTTAAATGCAAACAGTATTTATATTGTATCATTTTGAACATTTTAATTTCCTTAAGTACTTTATTTCCCCTTTAACTTCTTTCTGCTGTTAATTTAGTTGATCAAACTATCAGAATAATGCACAAGCATCCTAGCTCATCCCAAGTCTAATAACCACAAATTCAAATTTTGTGGGGTCCATATATTAATAACTAACATTTGACAACATCTCCTGGTGTATGTCTCATGACATGTCAGGCTCCTAATCAGAAATACAGGATAAAACTAACTTGACAACATGACCTTGGGCAAGAGATTATGCATGATTTCCCAGAACAATGAAGAATAAAGTGATTTTTTTTCTTTTAAAGAACTGGAGTTCAGTGTAGTGACCTTAACTCTGTATACAGTTTGAAGAATTGGAATAGGTTCAGAAAAAAAATCAAGACAAATGATTAAAGGCTAAAAGGACTGACTTTAAGAAAAATATAGGCAAGAAATAATGGAGAGTTTGCTAAATAATCACCACAGAGAGAGTCTCATAATCTCAAAAATATTTTAAGACACAAACATCCAGAAGAAACAGAATGATTTCAAGAATTACCCTTTAAGAGTCTCACAGACTTAGAAAATGAACTTATGCTTGCCAGAGCAGGGGCAGCAGGGACAAGGGGGTGCAGATGATAGGGGGAAGGGACAGATAGGGAGTTTGGGATGGTCATGAACATATATTGTGTGTATATATATATATATATATATAACATGTACATATATATATATATAATTGCTATATTTAAAATGGATAACCAATTAGGACCTACCGTATAGTACACGTAACTCTGCTTACTGTTATGTGGCAGCCTGGATGGGAGGGATTTGGGGGGAAAATATATACATGTATGAGCTTCCCAGGTGGCTCTAATGGTAAAAAAAAAAAAAAAACCCACCTGCCAATGCAGGAGACATAAAAGCCATGGGTTCAATCCTGTCAAGAAGATCCCCTGGAGGAGGAAATGGAAACCCACTCCAGTATTCTTGCCTGGAGAATCCCATGGACAGAAGAGTAGTGCAGGCTACAGTCCATAGGGTTGCAAAGAGTCACACACACCTGAAGCGACTTGAGCACCCACGCACGAATACATGTGTATCTGTGGCTGCATCCCTTTGATGGTCACCTGAAACTCTCACACATTCTTAATCAGATATACCTCAATACAAAATAAAAAGTTCAAAAAAATTTTTTTAATTAAAAAAAAATTACCCTTCAGTTCTAGAATGGGAAAAATATGGATTGGTTGGTTTCAAATTTTTTTTAAAAAAGGAAAATGGTACTTGAGTAAAAGGAAACAGAAAAGCATGTTTTAAAGGAAACCAGTAAATTAATCAAAGGAAGAACTCACAGGAAATCTCAGTCTGAAGTAATTGAAGCCCTTTGTGAATCAAATGAAGACTGCCACTAAACCCAGCTTGGGGGTGATAGGCAGTAATATTCTACCACTCCAGAGAATCTAATCTCGCTCCACAATGTGAAATCACATTGGCAGTAAGTGTGGCCAGGACAGGGTTTTGATGCATTTTCACACTGGGCACTGGCCTTCTGTCCACTGTTTTGTTGATCAGCATAAGGGTGGGCTTGTAAGAAATCTAAAAAGTGGTTCATTTTCAAAGATAGTGAGTGACCGCCTACCAATGTAGTAGGAAGGGATATTCACGGGGGAAAGTCTGGGCAAACAAAGGGAGAGTAGAATGCCTAGGATTTTCATGCAGGCTCATTTTATTGGTGAATTCAAGACATAAGAGCAGGAATAAGTGCTTGGGGGGTAATAAGTCTAGGCAAGGGGAAGACTATTAACCCCATAGTACTCAGCCAATGAGGAATGGGGGAGGGACTTGAGTGCTAGGTTGGCTTACTCCGTGTAACCACTCTGGGTGTGCCTGCCCACCAGACACTTGATATTGCAAAATAGTCATTAAAGCCTTGCTTCCCGCTGCACTTCCAAGTTCATTCTTTGGACTTGGGCTGGGGAGCTTTATTTCCCACAAGCTGTGGCCCTTTCTGGGTTTATTCTTTAATCTGACTCTTGCAGCTGTGAAAATCACCAAAGTATCTCACAGGTCATTAGGCTAGGTAAACTGCTCGTTACAGAGCAAAACGAGACCAATGACAGTCATTTCAGCCAAAGCAGACTGTGTCTACTTCCTACCATCTGATTACATGCCACTTGCTAAGTATTTATGGAGCATCTACCATATGCTTATCACTGAGCTGGGTACTGTGAAGATTCATAAGAATTTCACGGTATACTCACTGGCCTCAATGGACTTGGAATCATTGAAGTCCAAGTCCAATTGTTGAAGAAATCCAACAAATATTCAGAAATGATATTCAAATATTTCGTAATAAGATTGGCACAGGCACTGGCCAATGAGAGTAGATATCCATCTGATTTGAATAGATGCCAACTATAAAGATTGATATAGTATAATAGAGAAAGAAAGTGAAAGCGAAGTCACTCAGTCATCTCCGACTCTTTGCGACCCCATGGACTGTAGCCTATCAGGCTCCTCCTTCCATTGGATTTTCCAGGCAAGAGTGCTGGAGTGGATTTCCTTCTCCAGGGGATCTTCCCAACCCAGTGAATCAAACCTGGGTCTCCCGCATTGCGGGCAGATGCTTTACTGTCTGAGCCACTGCATGTTGATAAATACCAGCCCTGCTTATATCTGGATTTTAAGTTGGAGGGGGAAAAAACCACTATGTCTAAAATGTTGTATTGGGCTATAGAGAAAAGGGAATCCTCCTATACTGTTGGTAGGAACATAAATTGGTGCAGCCACTATGGAGAATACTATAGAGGGTCCTTAAAAACTAAAAACAGAGTTACCATATGACCGAGCACCCCTGGGCATATATCTGAAGAAAACTCTAATTGGAAAAGACACATGCATAATGTATGTTCATAGCAGCACTTTAAACAATAGCCAAGACATGGAAACAATCTAAATGTCCATTTAGAGATGAAGAGGTAAAGATATTTTTAATATATATATATATACACATACATTTATGTATATCTTATTATACATATTAATTATGTATAATTAATAAGTATATTAATTATCTTAAGTAATAAGTATAATAATAAGTGTTAACAATAATATAATAATAAGTTAGGGTATAAGTATATCATGTAATATATATAATAATATTGTTATTAATATAATAAGTATATATAAGTATATTATACATACTTATTATACATTGCGGAGAAGGCAATGGCACCCCACTCCAGTACTCTTGCCTGGAAAATCCCATGGGCGGAGGAGCCTGGTAGGCTGCAATTCATGGGGCCGCTAAGAGCTGGACACGACTGAGCAACTTTATATCTTATTATGGGCTTTCCTGGTAGCTTAGATGGTCAAGAATCTGCCTGCAATAGAGGAAACACAGCTTCAATCCCTGGGTTGGGGAGATCTCCTGGGGAAGAGAATGGCTACCCACTCCAGATACAAACATATGTGATGGAATATTACTCAGCCATTAAAAGAATGAAATAATGTCATTTGCAGCAACACGGATGCAACTAGAGATTATACTAAGTGAAGTAAGTTATACAAAGACAAATATATGATACCATTTACATACGGAATCTAAAAAAAAAAGTACAAATAAACTTATTTACAAAACAAAAGTAGACTCACAGACATAGAAAACAAACTTATAGTTACCAAAGGAGAAAGGAAGAGAGGGATAAATTGAGAATTTGGGATTAACAGATACAGATCACTATATATAAAACATATAAACAAGGACCTACTGTATAGCACAGGGAACTATACTCAATATCTTAGAATAACCTATAAGGGAAAAGAATCTGACAAAGAATAGATGTGTGTGTGTGTGTGTGTGTGTGTGTAAAACTGAATCCCTTTGCTGTACACCTGAAGCACTGTAAACCAAGTACACCGCAACTGAGAAAAAAGACAAGAAAAAAAGGTTACACTGAACACAAACAAATGTCGATGAATAAGATGGAATATAAACGTGTGTATGCTGCTTTTCCCTATTGGTGCCAGATATCATCAACCCATCACCACACTCTTTCATGATGAAACCAGGTGCAGAGTCCTTGGCAGTGAAAGTTAACTAAAGTTAACTAGTGTAACCATCAAAGTTAACTAGTGTAATGAAATCCATTTATTAATACAATTCCATAATGACACCATAAGTGTTGGTCACAGAAGGGGGGTAATATCAAGCCCAACTGGGTTTCCTTGGTCCCTCCGTGGCAAAGAATCCACCTGCTAATGCAGGAGACACAGGTTTGATTCCTGGTCCAGGAGGATCCCACATGCTTCGGAGCAATTAAGCCCGTGTGCCACGGCTATTGAGCCTGTGCTCTAGAGATGGGAGTCACAACTACGGAAGCTGTCACACCCTAGAGCCCATGTCCCACAACAAGAAAAGCCACTGCATTGAGAATCCCATACACCACATGTAGAGAAAAACCCACATAGCAACAAGACCTAGCACAGTCAAAAATAAATGAAATTATAAAAAAAATTTTTAAAGATATCCTTTGCACAAATTTCTCCAATGATACTTTTTTGATTCTTTTCAGAAATCTCTTCTTGCTCATCTCTTAATCAAATTAATCTTACTTCTTTCAAATGTTCACATATTGGTTTTCCTCATTCCCATTCTTTTGCATATGACCTCCGTTTTGTCTGGTTAAAAAGATTCCCCAGTAATCTGTGTCCATTTAGAATCAGGTTAAATCTCATTTCTTTCCACAACTCTTACCCTTATAATGTTTTTAGGCATCTTTTCTAAGCACTGATTAACAGAATAAAAATAATATAATAAATAATATTAACTTTGTTTAGGTAGGGGTCACTTTTTAACCATTCACCCATGGTATATTTTAGATAGATATCTTAGCTCCCTATTTAAGCTCCTCAACACAAAATTATATATCCTCTGTTAGTTACACCATATTTACAATGATAACTGATCCATAATTCAGTTCAGTTCAGTCACTCAGTTGTGTCCGACTCTTTGCAACCCCATGAATCGCAGCATGCCAGGCCTCCCTGTCCATCACCAACTCCCGGAGTTGAAATTTGACTAAATAAATGAATTTTTTTTTTTAAAAAAGAAAGTCTACAGGCCTGAAAACTATGTGCAAAAAATAGGAATGTTTAAAACTGCTTCAGATTTTTTTTTGAGAAGGCCAAAATCAGAATAGCTGTTTGCCCAGTTTTACTTAAGGGAAAACACGTTTTCAAGCAAATGCAATAGAAACGACTGTAACTGTCTCACACAGGGCTGCCTCCGGCAGATTTTCTTAACTAAGAGGAAAAGTTCACAGAAATCTGGAAACAAAATGTCTACCAGAGGTGACAAGGAAGCATTAACTCACATCCCCTCCGGTGAGTGTAATCTCTTAGGCCAGCTGGCATTTTACAAAGGTTTACCTGGTGTCAAGCCTGCTGGTAACTCTGTTATTCTGATTTAGAAATAAAGGATTGACTCAGAGGTGTCTATGAAATCATTCTGCAGGATGGTAAATCCCAACTTTAACACTGGAATAAGCGATGAACCATCAGCTCCGGCTGCTGGGAGCTGTGCTTAAATAAATCTTCAGGTTGTCCGTGCGGCCCAGGGAGCGGGGAGCAAACTCGCTCTCCGCATGACGCTGCCGCCCGCGGAGGTTACCCCCATCCGGGGTCTGTGGGAATGAATGGTCCTTAAGTTCACAAAGTGGTTTTTGAAATCTGAATAAGAGCTCGGCTATCATCTACAAAATTGTGGCTCGATGAATAGAAATTATGAAGAGATCCCGTTTTCCACTTTGTTTTATTGGCAAGCATCCTTAGTGAAACTGACTCTTTCCATAATAAGCTGTCATCGGCAGCAATTGTTTTGGAATATGGTCTCCGTGTTTGATTGCAGGGTCTGTCGGCTTCAGACGGCAGGAATGCAATGCTTAAGCTTCTTCAGTTATTGCCTGCTGGTGTACAAATATAGGATTTGGCAATTTCGCCTGAAGCCTTAGTCTCTTCTGCTACATACACCCACTCTGGGAGGTTCTGAGGATCCAACTTTCCCCCAGGCTCCGAGGCAAGAGGAGGCGCATCAAGCTGAAATCAGAGCAGGGGTGTGGGTCGGCCTCCTGCATAATTAACCCACAAAATACAGTCTGATAGACCACTTGCTATAGGTGAATGCTAGACTCCCCACCACAGAAATAAACATTAAATAAATAACAGCCAAATCCTCCTAAAAGCTGAAAAGAAGCAGTTGGTAGTCCAAAGACCACTTTAATAATAGGAATAAAAATAAAACCAAAGCTGGGTACAAAAAGGTTATATCTGTTTGGGAGAAAAAAGAAAAAAAAAAGAATTCACATAAGGAAAAGAATCAAAGCCACTTGATATCATGCATCCCTGTAGCAAAGGAAGGCTGGAGAAAGGAGGAAATTTCAGAATCTGAAACCTTTGGACACCCCCCAGATAACCGTGCACAATGTATTTTTAAAATCCCTGTGTTAACAGACTCTGTGAGGGTAGGTATCGAGTTATTTCAATGTCTTCTGGCAGTAGAAGAATCTCTATATGACAAAAATGTTGATGGAACAGACTTCTTTGTCTGGGGGCATCTATACTGACCCTGCTCAGCAGCTGAGTCCTCAATAAATTTTGTTAACAAAAACAGTTTTGCTTTGGGGACTTCCCTGGTGGTCCAGTGGCTAAGACTCTATGTTCCCAGTGCTGGGAACTGGGGTTCGATCCCTGGTCAGAGAAGTAATGCCCACAGCTTACAACTAAAGAACTTAAAGATTTTGCATGCTGTAAGGAAGATTGAATATCCCACATGCTGCAAAACTGGTGCAACTAAATAAATTTTTAAAAAAAAGCTTTGTTTTGCTATTAACTGCATTCCCAGGCCCTTTATTATTTAGCAACCTGTCTATTTGGTGAGGCTAGGATCCCTTTATGCAATTTCGATTAACTATGACAGGATTTGAATGCATATGTGATGTAAACAATGATTGATAAAATGTTGTATGTTTATATATCTGTGTGGGCAACATTTGGGGTTACATGCCTCAGTGCAAAACCTGCCAGTATTTAGAAATTTTCAGAGAAATCACATAATTTTGTTTTCTTTCTGCCCTTACCAGATGTTCAGTCTTATAAGAGAAAGGTTTTGAAATGCAGCATGATATACTAGAAAAAGCAGCCATTCATGGTCAGAGACCTTGGCCTAAGCATATACTGGGCTATCTTGGGAAGCCTGACTCTTTTGAAACTTCAATTTTCTTTTTTTCTGGTACCACTTTCATGGTGGATTGTAAGGAAGATCAAATTAAATAACTTCATATAAAAATGAAGTGCTATGTAACTGTAGGGCTTCCCTAGTGGCTCAGAGGGTAAAGAGTCTGCCTGCAATGCAGGAGACCCAGGTTCAGTCCCTGGATTGGGAATATCCTCTGGAGAATGGAATGGCAACCCATTCCAGTATTCTTGTCTGGAGAATTCCATGGACAGAGGAGCCTGGTGAGCTACAGTCTATGGGGTGGCAAAGATTTGGACACGACTGAGCAACTAACACTTTCACTTTCATGTAACTGGTACAGAAGAGTTTATGCCCGGTACCCTCGAATTTTATAAAAGCTATAGATGTTCAAAAATTAAAGGTATTCTGCTTTTTGTTCTCGTCATTCAGTCACTAAGTGGTGTCCGACTCTTTGCAATTGCATGGACTACAGCATACCAAGCTCCTCTGTCCTCACTATCTCCCAGTTTGCTCAAACTCATGTCCATTGAGTTGGTGATGCTATCTAATCATCTCATCCTCTGCCTCCCCCTTCTCTTTTTGCCTTCAATATTTCCCAGCATCAAGTTTTTTTCCAGTGAAAAAACATGAGGTGGCCAAAGCATTGAAGCTTCAGCTTCAGCATCAGTCCTTCCAATGAAGATTCAGGGTTGATTTCTTTTAGGATTGACTGGTTTGATCTCCTTGCAGTCCAAGGGACTCTCAAGAGTCTTCTCCAGCACCACCGTTCGAAAACATCAATTCTTTGTCATTCAGCCTTCTATATAGTCACTAGGGTTGAACCATAAAAAAAGGTGTTCGATACCTGCTTACCAGGGAGATGAAAGCAAGTTAGTTTTTCTGATAAACCTGAAAGAAAATTAAGACTTTCACACACAGAGATGGAAGTAGATATTATAGGTGGAGGGAACAGAATGTAAATAGAGATGGAAAAACATGTGTATGACTTGCTCAAAATCCAGAAAGTAGTCTCACTTGTAGAAAGCATAGGATATACAGTACTAAGAAGACTGTTGTTTGGGGTGTTTATATTTTAAATGGCAAAATTTCCCATTCTTTCATTTCAAATGTTAGTTACAGCAATACCAACAACTCATTTACCGTATGTCACATCCACGTAAGTAAATATTTACAGCTCAATCTGTATTTTGGCTTTTTTGCACAATAGTCCCCTCTGTAAATCATGTTAACATCAACCATAAAAAAATTCAAAATAGTTTCCCAATTTCCTTTGCTGTTCTTTGCTATAATGGCTGATTTTTTATGTTAATGTTTCTATTGTTTTAATATTCTTGCTTTTCTCATTCATATTCTAAGAGATTATTGTTAGTGCCAACTCATTTGATTTATCATTTAGAGAAAGCACTTGTTCAAAAAGTCAGCACTGGTTATTAAATGATGATTGCTTGCAATGAATTCCTTCTCAACATCTGCAAAAACAATCTCGCTTTTTCTTCTTCCACTTAACTCTAAATGAGAGATCTTAAATATACGTAAATAGGCTGCGTATCGGCTTACAGAATATTTTCTTAAAATCTAGGATGTTAAATTGGAGAAGGCAATGGCAACCCACTCCAGTACTCTTGCCTGGAGAATCCCATGGACAGAGGAGCCTGGTGGGCTGCAGTCCATGGGGTCGCTAAGAGTCGGACACGACTGAGCGACTTCACTTTCACTTTTCCCTTTCATGCATTGGAGAAGGAAATGGCAACCCACTCCAGTGTTCTTGCCTGGAGAATCCCAGGGACAGGGGAGCCTGGTGGGCTGCCATCTATGGGGTCGCACAGAGTCGGACACGACTGAAGCGACTTAGCAGCAGGATGTTAAAGACAAAGTTTCTGATGCTTATTTTTCTGGTTATTGTAAAATACACACATGTGTACCAAGATAACGTTGAAGTATGATACATATAATCTTTCCCTGAAACGCTAGTTAATATTGTATAATTAAAATATTTCTCTTCCTTTTCAAATTATTCTTATTTTATATCTATAGAGAACTTCCTAATTTATCCAATGCTATTAATTTCAGAGAATATTTACTTCTTCTTGAACACTGAATCATTAAAATAAAAGCAGAAAAGTGTGAAGTTGCTATGTTATTTTGTTTTCTTTTTTGGGCTCTTGGCATGTGAGATCTTTGTTCCCTGACCAAGGATGGAACCCGTGACCCTTGGAAGGGAAGTCTTAACCACTGGACCAGCAGAGAAGTTCCTAAAGTTGCTATTTTAAAATAAACCTTTAAGTTTGTTAAACTCTTCTCCAAATGGAAATGCTTACATTAGCAATAGTACATGATGGAAATTCCCTGGCAGTTCAGTGGTTAGGACTCATTGCTTTCACTGCCATGGGCCAGGGTACAATCCCTTTTGGGGGAACTAAGATCCTGTAAGCAACAATGGTGCAGCTGGAAAAAAAAAGAAAAAGAAATACCATGTGACAATTTCAGCTGTATTTTTAACATGCTTATTACATTCAGGGTTAATCCCTACAGGCTGGCTACGATTTCATAACATTGAAATTATGGTACATAGGGTAGCCCTAAATTAAAATGACACCTCAAAATAAAATGTGGACTAAACAAAAAATAATTATTTTTTGTGTCTTTAGAAATGATATTCTTATGGGCAGCAAATAATTCAAAATGTTACTTTCATTGTTTTTGCCACCCTAGGATAATATCTGTTATTCTCTTGGATGCCAACAAAACATTAATTCATCCACTCAATAAACATTTTTGAGACTAGATTCATATTAAATTAATTTACTAAGAGTTGCAAAGGGAGAGAATTGAGGTAATGGAAGGGAGAGAAAATTCAAGAAATAAGAGAAAGAAAATTTACCTGCGCTGAAAAGCAATAAATAAACAATATAAATCTTCACATAGAGAGAATTCAATGAGTGCCAAGCAAGACAAGTATAAAAAAACTCTTTTTGAAGGGGTGGGAGAGGTATACGTGTGGAACATACTGTCTACAAAGGAACATAAATCAAACAGACACCAGACTTTTCATAACAGCTAATGAGCGCTAGAAAACACTAGGGCAGTGCTTCCAAAGTTATTAGAGAAAAAGTTTTGCACCAAGAATTCTTCCAGCCAGTAAAACCCTCAGTGAAAAGTAAAAGCAAAATAAAGACATTTTTAAACATGCCAGAGTTCACAAAGCACACAACCTGTGAACCTGAGAGGAACAAATCTCTGTTGGATTCTAAAGGAAAAAAAAATTACTTAAGTAAGTTGTCTAGAAGATTGAAAAAGAAACTCTGAAAGGCTACATCGTGGCATATGAAAACAGGGAAGGAAGGGTTGGGGTCACAAAGATTAAAATAGAATCTACACTGAAAGTTGTGCCCTAGTGAAGTTTAAATGAGGTAGGATTGCACGATTTTATCTCTTCTGAACAGCTCCATCTCTTCCAGTTTGTTCTAAAATTGAAAACATTCGCATAACCATAGACTGAAAACCAAATAGGCTCTATTTCTGTCTCAGTTTTAATATAGGAGCCCAAGTGCAAAGTTGGAGACAAAGGAGAATGAGGGTATTCTTACAGAATCAATTTACCTAATGGGTAACTAAGCTACTCAGACTATCTCTCACTTATGAATCAGAGAATTTATCTTCTCCCTGCTGATATACATACTGAATAAGGCAATGTTTACCTAACATCTCTGTGTACATATGGACACTTGAGAAAAGAAACGCGCCAGGAGGTTATCACTAATACTTTGGAATATTGTATTTTGTCAGAGAAGCCGTTCCTGCTGAACAGAAGGATGACTTCAGGATAACCAAAAAATGAGTAAGCATGGTGGAATACGATAAACATCTAATATCAGAATACCACCCACAAGAGAGATGAATATACTGAGAATCTGAAAGAAGGAGAATTTTTCTCTAAGGGAGAGATAAGAGGGAAGGAAGTGAAAGAGAATGAGCAGAACTTACTTCAAAATATTTTCTGCTGGTGGTCCTAACATGGAGCAGAATAAGCATAGTCTACAACCAGGCACCTTAGTTTTAAGTCCTTACCCTGCCATTTTCCACTTAAAGGTCATTCAGGAGTATCTCTGGGCTTTCCAGGTGGCGAAGTGGTAAAGAATCTACCTGCCTATGCAGGAGACTCAGGTTCGATCCCTGGGTCGGAAAGAGCCCCTGAAGTAGGACTACTCCTGTATTCTTGCCTGGAGAACCCCATAGACAGAGAAGCCTGGCAGGCTACAGTCCATGAATTTGCAAAGACAGACATGACTGAGCTCACACAGAGGGAATATCTCCACCTCTTTTAGCCTAATTTAGACCTGCCCTAACTACCAATACAGTGTAAACAAGAAACAGAAAGGGTTAACCCAAAGCAGGGGATGCCGGTGTTTAGAAGATAGAAGCCTCTTATACAGAGTTCTAAGATCAAGATGGCCTCTCTGGTAGCTGTGGAACCACAAATCCAAACAGGGAGGTATTATTATTCATCCATCAGATTAATGGAAATGGAAAGATCTAGTCATGCCCAGTGCTAGCAAGTATGTGGGGAAACAAACTTCTTCATACAGGGCAGGTGAATGGCTGCAACATTTTTGGAAGGCAACATGACAGTATCTTCTAAGATTTAAAGCAGGCATTTCCATCCATTCAGGAAGTCTCACATCAGGGATATAAAAGCTCGGGTACATGTTAACGTAAGTACAAAGCTGTATTGCAAAATTGTTTGTTAAAGTATAAACTGGTAGTAACCTCCATATCCATCAGTTGAATAAATTACTCAGATATATCATTTAGTACTAAATATCTCTTGAAAGTCTTATAAGGATATACTCGTTTGGGTTTAGAAAGTTGTGCATAACGTACCATATTGAGTTAGTGAAGAATGCCTTTATATATTTAAATATATTTGAATGAACTTCGGGAGAAATGTGAAATGAAGCTAGTAACCCCCAACATCTCAAGTGGATACAGCAAGAGTGAGGGTGAGACACTACTGGTTTGTTCATTCTTTCATAAAAGACACTGACTTTATAACCTAAACAGGACCAGTTAAGTTGCTTCAGTCGTGTCTGGCTCTTTGAGACCCTATGGACCATTGCCCACCAGGTTCCTTTGTCCATGGGATTCTCCAGGCAAGGACACTGAAGTTGGTTGCCATGCCCTCCTCCAGGGACTCTTCCCAATCCAGGGATTAAATCCAGTGTCTCTTGTATCTCCTTCATCAAAGGCGGGTTCTTTACCACTAGTGCCTCCTGGGAAGACCTATAACCTAAAACACATACTTGAAAAAGAAAAGAAAACCCATTATAGTTTTTAAATTACAATTAATTTGATGTTTTTAAGGAAAAAAACTTGGAGGATTGAAATGGGATTAAAAAGGAAAACATTCTCCTAACATAATTATCCAAAATGATCTTTAGTATATATAGCTGGAGTTCTTTTTAAAATATTTATATATCATACAATCAATAAGAAAAATAACAGCAATTTTAGGCTTTTACTTTGTGATGTTTAATGTTATATTGTTTTCTGCCCATCACAAGTATCTAACACTAAATTTAAAAAGAATAGCAACTCCATCATTTAAATGTGAATCTCTACTGTTGACAGCGTTTTATTTTAATAGCATGTTCCACCTAATAGAAAAGGTACCACATTGTCATGAAGAAAAATTTCAGAAATACAGAAAAGCACAAAGAAGAGCACAAAAGTGTCCTGCATCTTACTTTCTATATCCTTTTTTATTTTATGTATAATGTAGTATGTATCCTACTGGGCTTCCCAGGTGGCTCAGTGAGAATCCACCTGCCAAGCAGATGTGGGTTCAGTCCCTGGGGCAGGAAGGTCCCTTGGAGAAGAAAATGGCAACCCACTCCAGTATTCTTGCCTGGGAAATCCCATGGACAGAGGAGCCTGGCCGACCACAGTCCATGGGGTCACAAAAAGGTCAGACTTAGTGACTAAACAACAACAAACCACAGTGTGTCCTTCTAGGCGCCCAATCCACATCTGTGCGTGTGTGCCTGCTCGTGGTCAGTCATGTCCAACTCTTGGCAACCCCATGGGCTGTAGCCCATCAGGCTCCTTTGTCCATGGGATTCTCCAGGCAAGAATACTGACGTGAGTAGTCATTCCCTCCTCCAGGGACTCTTCCCCACCCAGGGATCGAATCCAGGTCTCCTGCATCCAGGCAGATTCCTTACAGTCTGAGCCACCTGGGAAGCCCATCTATATTTCTATCCACATCATCTACATCTACAGCTATACATCTAATGAATAGTTTATAATTTTTTTAAGTCATCATAACTTCACATATAGCTTTGTAAGCTGCATTTTTCACTTGAGAATATCAGGAACATCCTTCCATGTCTCCTAAAATGCCATTTTTAGAGGCCACAGAGCATTCCTCTGTGTAGATGTACAATAATATATTCAACTAGTCATCTAGGACTGAATATTTGGGCTAATTTTTTCAGAAAATAAAATATGTACAACATTTCTACCTGAATGTTTATGAATGCATTCTAACATAGCTTTCATTACTACCTTTTTTGGCAAAGACAACAAAATAAATGTTCTTAGTCGATTAAAGATTGTTTGGTAAGGTTGCCTCAAACTTAAAACGATGTTGGCTTCTCTTGAGTGTTATACATGGTGAAACAAACGGATGTCATGGCAGGTGGAGCCTAGGCCTCCAGGGATGCTGAAGGGCAAAGCCTTTGGAACCTTACCAAGACTTACACCACCCTATCATGACCCGGAGCAAGGATGCTAGATGACCCCATAGGCAGTTCTTCATTTTGCAGTGGACTTGAGTGAAATGATGATAATTATTGATCCAACTAACTATAATAGCCTTCCCTAATTCCTTGGGGACTGTTGTGCGAGTGTCTTTAGGGACTCTTAAATACTGCTTATTAACGACTTGACAGTCCTAACAGCTCTGAAAGAGCCATTAAAGATTATGGCATAAATCCTGTAGGGGTCTCACTTTTTAGACCCAAAGTATTGGAGACAGCCACACAGTACTATGGCACTTCATCAAAGCACTAAGTGATGCTCTGATTTCTGAACAATAATATAGCCATAGTAGGCAGAGCAAATTGGCAATTTTCTCTGAAAATTTTCTCTGAAATTCATTGCTTCTCCTACTTTTCTCACTTTAATGTAATGCATTTCATTCCAGTTCTTAGACATTAAAATTATGTGTATAATTCTTTAGTTACTGTCAAATTTTTTCTGATCCATTTTGATAGATTTTAGAACTATAGTAAACATTTGTGTATACTTAATAGTCTTTACATTGGCTAAAATAAGGTCCAGTAAATATATTTCTAGAACATCTACATTGCTAAATATTTCATTACTGATTATCAGTGGATCAACAATTTGACTCCTCAGTGAGAACTTTTAATGCTCACTGCTAGCTTGGGGGCTTTGTGGGTTATATGGTATATTTTCACTGACACATTTTCAACGACCCCCACCCTCCCCAAATAACATTCACAAGCAGGAACCAGAGCAGACGTTCAATTCAATCTCTCTCAGTGCCCAGTGCTTTTTTTTTTTCATAACCAAGTGTCTTCAGAGACACTTATGGAGGCTAAATTACAATGTTTTGCCAGCATACATCTCATTTTGAGTTCTCTTCTTTGTTTTACAAACCTAATCTGGAGGACTGAACTTCCCGGGCCTGTGATATGTTGCCCAAGGAGCCCACAAGTGTTTAAATTGCATCTTTTCAATGCGTTCTGGCACTGCCGCCTGAAGCCAATACTTGCTTTTTAACTGGCAACCTGCCTCCCACGACTGGAGGAAGCAGATTGCCTCTTTGCTGAATACTTAGACAAGGTACTGATATAACAACAGTGGACAAGCAGCTGGGAGCGGGGCTGTCAGCCTGTCACACACTGACAAATCTGTTGTTCATATTCAGGCAGGATGTGTGTGTTCCGTCGCCATCAGTACCATCCATCTCGCGCGGGCGGCGTGAGGGGGCCGCTCCCCCGCGCGCCCGTGGACCGCACGCTGTCATTACATCCTTCTGAAGAGGCGCGGCTAAGCAACTCATTTGCTTCTTTATGATGGGGCCTGGCAAAGGAGACAAGGAAGAAAGCCTGCTCAATTGTTGCTCCTCTTTCTTCCTTCCACACACCAAGACAGCCTGTATTGCCATTTCATGTCACATACAGAAAATCGGAACTCTAAATGGCTCCAAACTGCTTTTCTGGAAATCCGCAAGGCGGATAGAAGGACAAATATGAGCAATATGAGAGTGGTGTTGTTTGGGGGGAGAAAAATCATTTGAACACCGTGTAGGCGTGAGGCTTTGTTTTTGTTTTGGCAGGGGAAGGAGTCTTTCCTCTTGCAGGCAGAGCTGACTTTCAGAACACTCTGACGAATTTCCCCTAGAGTCATTGAATTTGTAGCACCTAGACTGCCGCTCTCTCTGCAGATTTATTTCAGGCTGAATGTGGGGCCCACCTGAGACTAAATTTCTAATTCCCGGACCAAACTGTATCTAAATTTTATGGGCCCTTGTAAATCAATGAAATATACTTTCTTTCTTAAATGTAGGCATTTGGAGGAATTTAAAGTTGATTGAGACTGTATCCCAAAATACTTGATATGATGAATTTACCGTTTGTTGGTCCTCACCTGGAAAATTTAAAAACAAAATTCGGGCTATGTATTATTGATCTGCATCAGTTAAACTTTGTGTACACATATCCTGTTGTTGCTGTTGTTGTTGTTGTTGTTTTCCCTTTTTTAACCACAGCTCACTCTATTGCACTGGAAAAAAAAAGACTAAACCCATCAGAGTGAAGATTGCAGGGTAGTGTTTAGTGGACTGTTTGGTATTTTTTATTTTCAAATTTGATTATTGATTTTACTTCTGTTCCCACAGTCAGCTAAGAACTCTTGCTCCTCATAAGATACTTCTGTAATATTTCAGGTAGTCTGTTCCATAAGATCCACAAATGTGCATGGTAATCCGAAAAAGCAAAACGATGTTGTAAAAAGTAGATAAATAATGCTGAAATGCCATATGACACTTTAGCATTAAGAAATTTCATATTCCCCAAGCTATCAATAACATTGTTGCAGTTTGTAATTCAATTAAACAAAATGTTGTAGGCTAAAGATACTTGTGTTAGTAAAAAGTAGGTAAAACTATAGAAATCATTTAGTATTTAATGGCACCCCACTCCAGTACTCTTGCCTGGAAAATCCCATGGATGGAGGAGCCTGGTGGGCTACAGTCCATGGGGTCGCTAAGAGTAGGACACGACTGAGTGACTTCACTTTCACTTTTCACTTTCATGCATTGGAGAAGGCAATGGCAACCCACTCCAGTGTTCTTGCCTGGTGAATCCCAGGGACGGGGGAGCCTGATGGGCTGCTGTCTCTGGGGTTGCACAGAGTCAGACATGATTGAAGTGACTTAGCAGCAGCAGCAGCAACTATATATTAGATTGGGTTTTTGGTTTTATTTTTTTGCTGTATTGATATTTGTCAGAAGAAAAAATCTATTAATTATATATTTGGTTAAGTCATAGTATGAAATAGAATATCTCCTGCCATATCAATAAACCAAAATATAACAGGCATCAGTGATTTGGGGCCTCCAAACGTGAATGAAGGCTCCCAAAAGGGAAAACAATACCTGCGATCCAGCAGATGCTGCCACCCCTCCTTGGTGATTGCTAAGGAGCTGGGGAATGTGAGAAATCAAAACAACAAGATGCTGGTCCCAGACAGCTGAGATGCTTATAGAAGGAGTGACTTCAATAATCCCAGACTCTTGTATCTTCCCATACATAGAAGAATGCTGAATTCTTTAACTTGATAGCTGGTTTTCTTACTTAACAATAGTCTTTGATGTTCAGACTGCAGGCCTCCTTTGTTGCAAACCTTGACTTCTCCCACTTCTGTGGCGCAGTCTCTCAGGGCCACCTGAGATGCTGTCTCTTGGGCCTGAAGTCCTGAGATTTTCTCACAGAATAAAACACTCTCTACTTTCAGGTTGTAAACTAACATTTTTAGTCGACAGTAGGTAAAGGAAGACAGCTAACAGTCTAAATGAAAAATTCCCCAAAGAAAAGTTTTCATCTTTTGTTCACTGTCTTCATTGCGTATTACACTGATATAAATATTGTTGTAAAAACAGATAAAATTAAGTAGTTATGAAAAGTGAAAGTGAAGTCGCTCAGTCATGCCCGACTCTTTGCAACCCCATGGATAATAGCCTGCACCAAGCTCCTCTGTCCATGGGATTTTCGAGGCAAGA
This sequence comes from Bison bison bison, assembly GCF_000754665.1. Classification (NCBI taxonomy): domain Eukaryota; kingdom Metazoa; phylum Chordata; class Mammalia; order Artiodactyla; family Bovidae; genus Bison; species Bison bison. The sequence continues at coordinate 4,602,593 of NW_011494897.1, forward strand.
GTACCGGAGTGGGTTGCCATTTCCTTCTCCAGGGAAACTTCCACTACCAATTTTCCTAAAATTCTTTAAATGACTTTCAAGGATTGTCAAGGAAGCAATATCCAATATCGTTGCAATAAAACTTATTTAGCTGTAGTGAATTAAAATTAATTGTATACCCATGATGCAAAAAAAAATATATATATATATAGATATATACATAAAATTGTTTGAGCTTCCCTTGTGGCTCAGA
>NW_011494897.1:4602928-4606367 GCF_000754665.1 Bison bison bison
GGAGAAGGGAATGGCTACCCAGTCAAGTGAATGGAGAATTTTGTGGAAAGAGGAGCCTGGTGGGTTACAGTCCATGTGGCCGCAAAGAGTCAGATACGACTGAGCAACTAACACTTCAGTGTAATGATCTGTGATTTAGGAAATGCAGCCTCTGGGTCTGTTTCTAGAGTAGCACAATGTGAATGTTATTTAAAAATTTTTTTTAATTTTGTATTGGAGTATAGCCAATTAACAACACATTGACAGTTCCAGGTGAATAGGGAAGGGACTCAGCCATACATATACATGTAACCATTCTCCCCCAGACTCCTCTCCCATTCAGGCTGCCACTTAACATGGAGCAGAGTTCTCTGTTCTGTACAGTAGGTCTTTGTTAGTTATTTATTTTAAATATAGTAGAATGGAATGTATTTTTAGCTGGGGGGAATATCTTTGATTCCTGGAAATATTATTATACCCTCTATTTACCTTGGTTTAAGGTATAACATAGCTTTAAGCAAATATTTTACTCTATCACAATATGTTTCTCACATTTTTATGGATCTTAATGAGAAGAAAAGTGAAAATACTCTATGTTTAAGTCAGTAGTGGAGAAAAAATGTGAAAGATTGATTCATACTTTGGAAATAAATTTGTCCTAATAAAAAATAAACCATAAATTTTCAAGAGGGCCAAATGACTCATGTCAGCTTTAGTAATACTCATGTTAACGCTTCTATGTTAACACTCCTTGGAAGGAAAGTTATGACCAACCTAGATAGCATACTGAAAAGCAGAGACATTACTTTGCCAACAAAGGTCCGTCTAGTCAAGGCTATGGTTTTTCCAGTGGTCATGTATGGATGTGAGAGTTGGACTGTGAAGAAAGCTGAGCACCGAAGAATTGATGCTTTTGAACTGTGGTGTTGGAGAAGACTCTTGAGAGTCCCTTGCACTGCAAGGAGATCCAACCAGTCCATTCTGAAGGAGATCAGTCCTGGGTGTTCTTTGGAAGGACTGATGCTAAAACTGAAACTCCAATGCTTTGGCCACCTCATGCAAAGAGTTGACTCATTGGAAAAGACTCTGATGCTGGGAGGGATTGGGGGCAGGAGGAGAAGGGGACGACAGAGGACGAGATGGCTGGATGGCATCATCGACTCGATGGACATGAGTTTGAATGAACTCCGGGAGTTGGTGATGGACAGGGAGGCCTGGCGTGCTGCAATTCATGGGGTTGCAAAGAGTCGGACACGACTGAGTGACTGAACTGAACTGAACTAACTCTTCTATGTACTCTCACGTTTTAAGATTGTGTTTATTTTTTAATACAATAATGGCCTAAATTCTCTATCCTTATAAAATTTCTGGGTGCTCTTTATTCTGCTCTGAGACTCAAGTGATTTTTGACTGACAGAAAGACTACCTAATAAACCTTCACTATAAACTAATTAATCACTTTGAATACAACACTAAATTGGCAGGCATAAAAAAGCAAATGAGATGGGTGTTGAAGACCATTTTTCAAATGACCTTAGTTAAAAGCCAAGTACAGACTTAATTCTTCTTTTCCAGTGCCTTCTTCATGTCACAGGAACAGGTTCAAGTGAACCCTTGCACCCCCTTCCTGCCATGCCTGCCTTCCTCTTCCTCACAAATATTTAGCTTCTGTGAATGAAATGGTCCCAAGAATCAACAAGTATCTGCCCCGCTCTGGAATAAGAATACAACGGTGTTTCCACTTGCAGTATGGAACATCAGTTCCCGCACCTGCCCCCAGCTTCTACAGACTTTGTCCATATTATCAATACTATAAGAGTATGGTGATATTTTTAGTTTTGTTGGTTCCTTGAAGGAACATTTTTTTTCATTTCTATAGCTTCTGCATGTGGCTTAACATTGTGGTATGTAATACCTGTGTAATAAATGCATGCTTCTAGAACAAGGGTTGAGGGTTTACAGTCAGCCTTTTTACCTGAAATAACCATTTCAAGTTGAAAGGCATACTATCAATTTTGGCTGGAAAAGCAATATTCCTTAATAGAATCAAGATCCCTTGCCCACTGTTTTTTTTTTTTAAAAAAGAAAGAGTATGCCTTGGTCAGCACTGACCATGAAGTCTCTTCTCTGTTATGCACATCATTTAGCCCTATGACTGAAGTTTGAGAGAGTTCGTTACACAGGAGTCCCGACAATCTCATCTGTATTCTGATTGGGTGGTGCAGAATCCTCTCCGGCTTTTCCCCTTGCTATATGCATGCACCACTACAAATGTATCGCGTCGCTTTGGTCCCATCAGTCTCTGGGATTAACAATTTTGTTAAAGGGACAAAGATGTTTCCATATACAGCAAAGGTTTCTTAAATCCATTCATGGTACCTATTTGGCCAAGTGCCTGGTGCTCTCTCTTGCTCTTTGTCTTAAAAGGATCAGACACAGTCTTCCCATAATCTACCTTATTTGCCACCATCCTCCACTTCTAGCTCACTCCAATACACAAGAATCCTTTCATTTTTTGTGCTATCGGTGTTCTATGATCAAAATACCAAAGGTGGTGGTATAAGACACTCGGGCTTCCCTAGTGGCTCAGTGGTTAAAAAAACAAAAACAAAAACTGTCTACCAATGCAGGAGACATGGTCTTGATTCATGATCAGGAAGATCCCCTGGAGAAGGAAATGGCAACCCACTCCAGTATTCTCGCCTGGGAAATCCTATGGACAGAGGAGTCTGACAGGCCACGGTCCATGGGATCACAAGAGTCAGGCAGGATTTTTCGACTAAACAATAACAACAGTAGTAAGAACCTTCAGGAACCCAAAAACATTTGCAATTCTGTTTCCACTTGTAACAAGTAGCCTCTCAAGGATTATATGAGATTCATCTTCTAACATATACCAAGGCATCTTCTAACTTTAGGCCTAAAAATCAATGAGGACAAAAAATAAACACAGAATAAGCTTCTCTGGTAGCTCAGATGATGAAGAATCTGCCTGCAATGCAGGAGACCCTGCACTGTAGGGTGGAGAAGATCCCCTGGAGGAGGACATGTTTATCCAACTCCAGTATTCTTGCCTGGAGAATTCCATGGACTGAAGAGCCTGGCTGGCTATAGTCCTTGAGGTTGCAAAGAATTGGACACAACTGAGCAACTAAGAACTTTCTTTCAAGCTAAAGAAACATAGCCGTGGTCATTAAATACATTGGAAGGACTCTATCCTGGGCTGGCCCCTCTCTGCCTCCCAGGGCTGCCCAGGGCGGTTTTGATCTGCCATCCTGGTTCAAGGCTGGTTACCTGTGCTGGAGGAGTTGGTCTAGGCATCTATCTGTTGAACTCCAAACACAGATATCACTCCTAGCAGACAAGCTGTGGCTTCCTGGGATGCTAGTGAGCCCCCACTTCCTTTCTGAGTCTCTGATTCCCCTGCCCCCTTTCTCTGCCTCTGGTCTGTCTTTCTGCT
>NW_011494897.1:4606467-4607537 GCF_000754665.1 Bison bison bison
CACCCCAGCCCTGCTCTTCTCCCTGCTTCTCTTCAAGCCTACTCAGAGACCGAAAGGGAGAGAGGAATTATTTATTGTGCGTCTGTTTAAAATGAAAGGCTTTTACATTTTAATGAGCACTAAATAGGTGCGAGGAAATATTGTTCATTAGCTGTAATCTGCGGAATTGCTTGAGTGAACTTCCTTTGGAGGCTGCTTTAAACGGTTCACTCAAGTAGAGCAGTTTGTATGGTAATTAAGGGAGCATTTTTCTGTCAACATCTGTGCTGCTATTTATAACCAGGGAGGTAGCTCCAGCTCCACCGGAAAAGCGGGAAGGGGTAGGTGCTGAAAGACAAGGTGGGTTGGGGTCCATACTTCGGTTGACAATGGTGCAACTGTTTCTTCTTGGTACTTTTACAACCACCACAAGCTCCTTTTTCTTGCTTTCCTTCCACTCAATGTATAATAATTCTTTTTTTTTTTAATCCTTTCTCCACTCTTCTTGCCTCGGAAGAATTATCTCCCTGACATCTCTTCATTAATCACATGCTTCACGTGGCAGCCCAGGCAGGAAGATTCAAGCTGTTTTGGAAAAGCAAGTGGTCTTCAGCTTTGTCAGATGGTTTCTTTCTGTCTACCATCCATTTTTCTCTCTATCGTCCTTCTACGTGCATACCATGCCATCGAGATACTGTTGCAGGAAGGGAGATCCCTTCCAGGGCCTGAGAGTGGGCTCTTGCCTAACACTCGGAAATGAATTGTCTGAGGAGACAAATGTGCTGAAGGGACTTTATTGGGAATGGACCCCAATAAAGGCAGGAAGCAGCAGGGTCGAGGGAAAGTAGGAGGACTGCTCTGCCACGTGGCTCACAGTCTAGGGTTTTATGGTAATGGGATTTATTTCTGGGTTTTCTCTGGCCAATCATTCTGTTGCAGAAACCAGTACTCGAGAAACCAAGCACCACATTCAGAGAGTTGGAGAACTCAGGTTTATTATGCCAGCAGGCCCAGAGGATTTAACATTCCAAGCTCTGAGTCTCAAACAAAGGGATTACAGAGGTTTTTTTTTTTTTTTTAACTTTTATTTT
>NW_011494897.1:4607890-4615391 GCF_000754665.1 Bison bison bison
CCTCCTCCCTCCTCCCTCCCCTACCCTCCCTCTGGGTCGTCCCAGTGCACCAGCCCCAAGCATCCAGTACCGTGCATCAAACCTAGACTGGCAACTCGTTTCATACATGATATTATACATGTTTCAATGCTATTCTCCCAAATCTCCCCACCCTCTCCCTCTCCCACAGAGTCCATAAGACTGATCTATACATCGGTGTCTCTTTTGCTGTCTCGTACACAGGGTTATTGTTACCATCTTTCTAAATTCCATATATATGTGTTAGTATACTGTACAGTGGGCAACACTAGCTGTTAATAGGCTGGTTTAAACTAAGGGATTTCACGCACAGGAACAGCAGTCAAGACGGGAAGGGGGATGCCTGACCTTTACATGGACAGGCATGATTAAGCAAGTTTGCAAGGCCGGGCAATTGCAAAGAGCAGGACAAGGGCAAGTGAGATGAGCTCCAGTTCTTAGTATTGTTAAGTCCCCACTTTTCTGACACGATGTGACCTACGTGATTCAGACTTTGCAAGGAGCAAGCTGAGTTACAGAGGCAGAAGGAGCAGGAGGTTATGTAAAATTTAACTTTTCCTTTTCAGTTCTGACCCAGGAGCCTTCCTGGTGGCGTCCACATTGCTCAGCCAAGATGGATTCCAGCAAGAAGGACTCTGGGAGGTTAGTAGGACATGTGACATCTCCTTTTGACCTTTCCTAAATTCTTCTGGTTGGTGTGGCTCGTTAGTTCTATGTTCCTTACCTAGATCTCCTGTTATAAAATGACTCATACAAATGGTTACTATAGTACCTGGCCAGGGTGGGCAGTTTCAGCCAGGGTTTCCCCAAACAATACCAGGATGAGAACCTGGGAATTCGGGGTAGGCAGTGATTGCTGGGAACCAAATTGGATACTTCAAATTCCTGCTCATGTAGGGAACTAATCATCTTTCCATAATGTGAGTATAGAGCTGTATCCCCAACAAACCTGAGATGATGCTTCTCTGTAGGACTATTTGCGTTTTCTCCAACTAAAGGAAGGCCTGGCCCTGCACATCCTCAGTCCAGAAAGACCCAGGATTGAATGCTGATCTGGAAAGTTCCAAGGACAGGCAATGAGGGCAAAGGTGGTTTATTAGGAAGGTAGCCTGGTTATGCAGAAGCCAGGACTAGGAAAAGCAAGAGCAGACAATCAACAGAGGCCAAATGCCTATAGCAGGGCTGGCCATGAGATCTAGTAATCCTGTAGTCAGGGCTGGGATTGGGTGATGTTCCAACACTTGGTGGACTACAGAGAGGCAAGTGGGAACTACAACCCTGGATGAAGTGGGACTTAGTGAACACAGGGATTAAAGCAGGAATTTTTTGTATGGAGAATAAGACAAGGACTCAGTTTGAGGGTCTAGTGAGTAAAAAATCTGAGCAAAAGCAGCAGCCATCTCATTTGGATATGTTTCCCTTGCACAACTGGTAGGTCTTTTAAATTTTTCTCCAGTTAAAGGCAGAACTATTCCAAAATTCTTGAAAGGAGCAGCTATTTTCCCTGGTGGCTCAGATGGTAAAGAATCTGCCTGCAATGCAGGAGACCTGGCTTCTATCCCTGGGTCAGGAAGATCCCCTGGAGAAGGGACTGGCTACCCACTCCAGTATTCTGGCCTGGAGAATTCCATGGACAGAGGAGCTTGGCAGGCTATAGTCAATGGGGTTGTATACTTGGACTTAACTGAGCAGTAAATATACCCTTGCACAACTGATAGATCTTCTAAATTTTTTTTTTCCATTTAAAGGCAGAAGTATCCCAAAATTCTTAAAAGGAGCAGTTATTTTCCCTAGCTGTAAAGATTATGGCTTCCCTGGTGGCTCAGCAGTAAAGAATCCACCTGCCAATGCAGGAGACTTGGGTTCAATCCCTGGACTGGGAAGATCCCCTGGAGAAGGAAATGGCAGCCTGCTGCTAAGTTGCTGCTAAGTTGCTTCAGTCGTGTCCGACTCTGTGCGACCCCATAGACAGCAGCTCACCAGGCTCCACCGTCCCTAGGATTCTCCAAGCAAGAACACTGGAGTGGGTTGCCATTTCCTTCTCCAATGCATAAAAGTGAAAAGTGAATGTGAAGTCCCTCAGTCATGTCCGACCCTCAGCAACCCCATGGACTGCAGCCCACCAGGCTCCTCCGTCCATGGGATTTTCCAGGCAAGAGTACTGGAGTGGGGTGCCATTGCCTTCTCCGAATGGCAGCCTACTCCAGTATTATTGCCTGGGAAATCCCGTGGACAGAGGAGCCTGGTGGGCTACAGTCCATAGGGTCACAAGAGTCAGACACAAATGAGCGACTAAACCATAATGTGAAGATTATAGCTATATTGGGACAAGCAGATCTTAACTACTGAAGGAAGGCTAAAAATAATTTACAAACTGGACTGGGATGTAGTAGTGTTAGTCACTCAGTCATCTCTGACTCTTTGCAACCCTCAGGGACTCCTGTCCCCATGGGTGACTCTTTGCAACCCACCAGGCTCCTCTGTCCCTGGAATTCTCCAGGCAAGAATACTGGAATGGGTAGCCATTCCCTTCTCCAGGGGATTCCTCCTGACCCAGGGATTGAACCCCAGTCTCCCGCATTGCCAGCAGATTCTTTACCATGTGAGCCACCAGGGAAGCCTTAGACTGGGAAGCTTAAATGCAAAGAAAATATTCTATTCATTTTTCTGTGTTCTTTCTTTCAAGTGGGTTCTCAAAATAAGTATTATCTGAATGAACGAATATAAGGATTGAGGATTCTGTCAATAATGGGACCGACATAATAATGGAATCATTGAATTGAAGTGAAAGTGATAATTGCCAACTTTCCTTCTGGGGGATTTTTATTTAATCAGTGAATTAGTAAAGAGTCAGCAGCCTTAAAATTGAATACTCTTGTTCATCCCATTCATAATCTTGATTTGGAAAATACACTGAGAATCTCACATCAAGTGCCCACTGAAAGGGATTACAGTGCACACAGAAGCTCCACTACTTCTGACAAATTTCATCAAAACTCAATTTCATGAACTCTTTCTTTATTAAATACCATCTTCACTGACAGAACTTATTATTAAGCACAGTGTTTTATCTTCATGCTATTTTTGTTTTGACTATATTTGTATTTGATTATAAATTGTTGTTTGGATTCTGTGTTTTGTCCCAAGGCAATTTCATTAAATGACTGATTCTAAAGAGTCAAACAGAGACATAACAAATGTAGTAAAGTTCGAATGACTAAAGATAATTCACACAAGGAGATAACAGAAATAACCGGAATTTCCAAGACACCCCCAAATTCCTATTAGTTGAAAATAACTGCCTTGCCACACTTCATCAATATAATTAGGCTGGGAAACCCTCTTACCTGTAAGTTATTCTTTTCCTACAGGATACAATTTCTTCTCTAAGGGAAAAGATGGTAGTAAAATACTGAAGAGAAGCAACAGAGGAAGAGAAGAATGAAAGGAATTAGCATTGAATCATCTTTTAAGTGCTTATTCAAGCGTTTTCTATAAACCATTATACGCAACATACCTTTGTAGGGTATGATCCAAGAGCTAACCTGCGGAGCTAGTGGAACCATAGTGCCATCTCTAAGAGTTTTGACTTTTCCACAAGGCACACTACCAGCCTGCACAATTTATGGTAAGCTTGATTCCAGACCTCAAGGGTCTTAAGTGTAGCCATGGAGACAGATTTTTAGATAAATAGGTACAGTGGTGTCTTTTGAATCCTATCACAGTTGTGTGTGTTGGATGGAGAAACAGCTTAAGGAGATAGTTGTCAGTACTATCTGGGAGCAAGGGGTACGAGGAAAGCATAAGTGTGAAGATGACTGGACGCACTGCGAGGGTCAAGGCTGAATTACATAGGCATTCTGAGGAATTTCATTATAATTAGAAGATAATGAAGAATCACTAAAAATTTTAAGTAGGAAACAAATACGATCTCATTTGGATTTTAGATCCCTTGGACAGCAGCACAGATAGGATTGGTTTGAGCTAAGTGACACAAACTAGAAGTCTAATTTTAATGAGTGTATTTTTAGTTTCATAATGTCGGGGAAGTTTGTAACTTCCTTGGTTCTGTCTCATCACAACAAAAATTTGAAGCAATGGATGGACCTGCGTTACAGCCCTCCGACGGACCAGTGTTACAGCTCCGTGTTACAGCTCAGTTTTATTTAGAAAGTAAAGGAAAATATATCCTTGAGGCGTGAGGGCATGCCGACCCAAAAGACCAGAAGAGAAGAGAGGCCCCCCAGCCCAGTTCTGGCTCCTCTTTTTACATGCTTTTTCTCCTCCCTCTGGGCCTGCCCTATGTAAATTGGGCTAGCCAGGAGTGCTGTTTGTTTGACCCGAGGTCCTCACTATGGTCCTCAGACCTTCCTTTGTTCTGTTTTCTTAGGTTTTTCCCTTCCTTATCTTTTAGCCACCGCCATTCTGGACTCCTTTTTCCTATTCTAACAACCTAATAATAATATTACATATTTGGAGAAAAGTGCATAGTGAAAATTAGTATAGTAATCCAGGAAGCAAGGACAAGATGCAGAACTAAGGTAATCACAGCATGGTGATGATGAAGAGAAAAGGCCAGATTTTCTGCAGACAGGGTGTCTACAGAAGTTGGTGACTAACTAAATACAGAGGGTGAAGAAAAGACTGTCAGTTCAGCATGAATCTTCAGATTCATTTATTCAAGAGTTACTGATGGTCTGTTATTACTGTTTGGACTATATTATTATTGCTTTTGTCTTTAGGCATAGAACTAGGACCTGGGAATAAAATGAAATGTCAAACTTGGAACTCACCCTGTTGCTGGCCAAAATCTTGGCCATCTCTGCCCACTGAAGCTGAATGAAAAATATGGAGACAGAGTTTGGAGGAAATAAAAAGGTGGCTTTTATCCTCAGCCAGCAAAAAGGGGAACACAGTAGGCTTGTGTCTCCAGGACTGTGCCCAACCTCCATGAGGAGTCTAGGACCCATATAAGGCAAGGGCTGCAGTCAGGAGTTGGTGATGAGGAACAAAGGGGATAGGATCTTGATTTCTTCTTCTCGCATTGCTTCAAAGACAGCTATATACTGGCATCAGTAACCCAGTAATTAGGGCTTCCCAGGTGGCGCTAATGGTAAAGAACCCTCCTCCCAATGCAGGAGATGCAAGAGACTTGGGTTCGATTCCTGGGTCAGGAAGATCTCCTGGAGGAGGGCATAGCAACCCACTCCAGTGTTCTTGCCTGGAGAATCCCAGGGACAGAGGAGTCTGGTGGGCTACAGTCCATGGAGTCGAAAAGAGCTAGACATGACTAAACGAATAAGCATGCAACCCAGTAACTGAGTCTGGCAGTTCAGTGGCTCTGCAGCCTTCTTTCTGATATGTAAGGACAAGGGGAAGGGTGGCGTAAGGATAAACAGATAGGGGAGATATTTAACATAGAGTCAAAGAAGAAGATGTGAATTGTAGCTCCTGCATGGTTATGGGGCAGAAAAGCAAACTTAGTTACAGACATGCAGAGTTAGGAGCTGTTAAAGTACAAAGAAAAAAAACAAAAACCCAAGCTAGGACTGTTCAGGCCTGCTCACTGTTCTCTTTATCTTCTTTGTTCTCAAGAGAGGGAAAGAGAAAAACTCATTCCTCTTTTTCCCTTTTCACTGCAACAACCCTAAGATTTCAGTGTGCATGCATGCTCCTGTGCAGTCGTGTCCAACTCTGTGCGACCCCATGGACTGTAGCCAGCCAGGCTCCTCTGTTCAAGGAATTCTCCAGACAAGAATACTGGAGTGGGTAGACATGCCCTCCTCCAGGGGGGATCTTCATGACTCAGGGATCAAACCCATATCTCCTCTCTTGCATTGGCAGGCAGATTCTTTACCACTGAGCCACCAGTTGTAAAGCCCAAGGTTTCAGCATGGGTAGTTAATGGTGCATTATATCATTCCCATGTATGGGGAGAATTCTTAGTCTTATAGTCTTTCATTCAGAAGATGCTTATTTTGAATACCCACTTGAAAAAAGAAAGAACACAGAAAAATGAATAGAATATTTTATTTGCGTTTAAATCTCAGTCTAGTTGGTAAATGCTCTTTAGTCTCCCTTCAGTAGTTAAGATCTGCTCAGATTCATGTTGCTACATAGCTACAACTTTCACAGCTAGGGAAAATAACTGCTCCTTTCAGGAACATAACAGAAAAGTTTTACATAGAAGTAAATTGGGTTATATTTTTCCTTTTTGTGATCAAGATATTTCATTTTCCATAAAATATATTTTTGTTAAGTGCAGTTCAGACTGTTGATAGTCACAAAGTTGTACAAACATCACCACTAATTCTAGAATATTTTCATCACCCACCAAAGAAAGCCTTTACCCTTTAGCAGTCACTCCTTTTTCCTCATTCCTTGTGAACCCAATATCTTAAACTGAACTTGTTATTAATTAGACATACCTGTATGGTAGCCAAGTGGAGCCATCTAGGAGGTGTTTGGGTCTGGAGTTCCATTGAGAAGTCTGTATTGAAAAATGGTGATTTGAGGATCATCAGCAAACAGGGGCTAGTGGAACCCCTGGGATCAAAGGAGATTTCTCAGAAGGACAGACAATCTCTTAAGTATAAGCTCTGAAGAATACTAACATCCAGGTCTGAGCAGACCAATGGCAGTGTGGTCTGAGTCATCCTAACTCTTTCTACTATCACAAAATTCATCTGGCAGTTGAAACACACATGGAACTTGCCTTCTATAGAAAGATAGATGTCTATGATCATTGTTTTTCCAGATTGATAAAGTGAACCCATCCAAAGGGCAGTCACTATTAATGTACTTCAGGGAATTGTTTTCTGCAAATTATCTGCTATACAGCAAGTCTCTTACATACGAACGAGTTATTTTCTGAGAGTATGTTCATAAATCCAATTTGTTCTTAAGTCTAAAAATGTTAGCCTATGTACCCAACTAACACAACGATCTACATAGTACTGTACTGTAGTAGGTTTGGGCTTCCCTGGTGGCTCAGACAGTAGAGAATCCACTTGCAGTGTGGGACACCTGGGTTTGATCCCTGGGTTGGGAAGATCCCCTGGAGGAGGGCATGGCAACCCACCCCAGTATTCTTGCCTGGAGAATCCCATGGACAGAGGAGCCTGGTGGGCTACCGTGGTCTCAAAGAGTCAGACATGACTGAGTGACTAAGTACAGAAGTAGGTTTATAATACTTTCACACAGACAATACATAAAAAGCAAACACAAAAAGAAAGACCGCATTTTTAATCTAACGGTACAGTACCTTGAAGAATACACTAGTATAGCAAAACAGCTGGGGCTTCTTAGCGGCTACATCACTGCTGCTTTTTTGCTCACTTTCAGACATCCTATTTGAAATAAAGATGCTATCCTGGTGTATTCTATACTGTCAGTCAGTCAGTTCAGTTCAGTCCAGTTGCTCAGTCATGTCTGACTCTTTGCAACCCCATGAATCGCAGCACGCCAGGCCTCCCTGTCCATC
>NW_011494897.1:4615491-4615783 GCF_000754665.1 Bison bison bison
TCTGCAGTGATTTTGGAGCCCAAAATAATAAAGTCTGACATTGTTTCCACTGTTTCCCCATCTATTTCCCATGAAGTGATGGGACCAGATGCCATGAACTTAGTTTTCTGAATGTTGAGCTTTAAGTCAACTTTTTCACACTCCTCTTTCACTTTCATCAAGAAGCTTTTTAGTTCCTCTTCACTTTCTGCCATAAGGGTGGTGTCGTCTGTATATCTGAGGTTATTGATATTTCTCCCGGCAATCTTGATTCCAGCTTGTGCTTCTTCTAGCCCAGCATTTCTCATGATGT